>NC_068413.1:21175434-21476684 GCF_023724105.1 Carassius gibelio | reverse complement strand
CTGGTGCATTGTGTGTGTGTGTGTGTGTGTGTGTGTTGGTGATATATATATATATATATATATATATATATATATATATATATATATATATATATATATATATATATATATATATAAAATAATAAGCACAGTAACTTCTTTATTTCCCTTTCTTTGAAATAATGTGCAATGATGAAATGTTCAATATTGTGGTTAGAATGAAAAATCAATAGGGTCAATTCTGATTTCAGGTCTAATATTTTACTAACCAGAACGTCACACAATAGAACTAATACCCGGTTGGCCTTTCCTAACCCATGAGTCCTCTTTCCTCAGAGCACGACAACTGATTCTGTGCGTTCTGCTCTTTGATCACAAAGTCTTGCCTGATTTGTGTAGAGATGATCCTGTGGTTCATGTAAAAGATCAGGATTATTTTCCTGGCTGGAGGAATCGTGTTTGAAGTGGTTCAATCAGAGAGAGAAGAAGAACATCTTGTGATATCCCCCCCTTGCGTGTTTTGATTATCCCATTGACTGTGAAAGCCATATTTGAGTGGCATTTTAAATTTGTGAGTTTTGCCAACGCTCTCTAAATTGCTGCGATGAGCAATATCAGATCGCCCGGGGTCTTCACGAATGTGCACAAGAAAGAATACAAATCCGTAAAAGAGTTCAGCAAGGGGAAAATATATGTCGTTTGCTGCAAAAGCTTGGCTCTGTTTCACGTCAAATGGCTTTACGCTTTTCTTTATGTGCAACAACAGGAATTCGGTCATTCAGTTTGAGGCCAAAAGGTCAGCCTATTAATGTCAGCCTGGTTTGAAGGTCTAAGTGATATATAAGCTGTTGTGACCCCAACAATAGATGGCTTAAATAGCAAACAAGTGTGTGTGTGTGGGTGTGTGTGGGTGGGTGTAAAACCATCACTTGCTCCACTCCACCCATGAGAAACTAGGGTAAATTCAGGCAGATGGTTAACACTCCTCAATTGTATATCCAAATGTGTTGAAAATCTGTTTTATTCCCAAGTAAACCGTTCATTACTTTTGCATTAGGTTACTCGCTTTGACGTGAGTCCCATAGCATTTTAAACCGTTTTCAGTTCACATAAGAATATATTATGTAAGCGTGAACTGAAACGGTTTGGGTTAAGGGACTCGATTTAAGCAGTTTCCGTCACACTTTGAGGCCCTTTAACACTTTTATAACCGCTTTCTTTGACTGTGTTTAACAATGAGGTGCATTAAAAAAGCCACTTTCTATTTATTGATTTCATCTGTCAGTGTCCTCATTCATCGAACTGGAGTTTAGTCATGCATTTTAAATGACTTAAGATGGCAGTTTTATTTATTTATTATTCTACTAAGAGAATTGTGTTATTCCTCCCAGTAACCTTGTTTTAATATGCTCTATGCAAACTGTTGTTTTATTTAATTGAATCTGGCCTTGTTCAGTATTAAACACTCTTTTCCACGATCCTGTACTGAAGTCTAGTTATCGAAGGCATCTGTTTGCTCTATGCAAATGCTGCAGACTTGGCGTAGATGCTGGCTCCTTTGTAGACACGATTTAAGGTATCATAGGTGAGCTCCCAACATGAAGCCTGTCCCAAAATATAATTATGTTGCCTTATAATCTAAGGTGATGTCTTGTAGCCAAAAGGAATCATCACACATAAGCTTTTTATGGAGAGAGCACTCCTACAATTGCATTTTGACCAATACAGCAATGTGCAAGTATGCATGAAATCTGTTCAGTATTGAAAACTTGCTTAAGAACATTCAGTAGACTGTTTTACCCAATAATTTGTGCATTTTATTTTTAGTGTACCATGTTGTTATGATGGCAAAATGCTAATTACATCTCTCACGCAGATGTCCTAATCATTCGCTTATGGGGGTCAGTTTCAGTTAGTAGCAGTTTTGGAACAGAGCCATTGGTATTGTTATCTGGGTAAATATAGCTTTTAATTACTGCAGTGTAAAACAAAGTAAGGTGTGATTTACAGGTGAGAGAGCAGGTTATCGTATACCCCTCATCATCAAGCAGCTGTGATCTATGGGGTGTGCCCAGCCATTCCTGAAATTAACAATCTAGAAAGCTATTAACATGAACCGTAGTCCTCAGCGGTGCTCAAGATGAAATTGACTGTGCCAAAACAGCAGCAGCATACTATATCCATTAGGCTTCAGTGAGCAGTGTACATTGTCTGCACAAATGTAAGAGATCACAAAAAAAAGCATCATTCAAATATGTCACACTAGATGCTAGTCCGTGTAGTTCTGTTTTACAGTTGTGTCGATGGGTACTTGCCTCCAGTCCTTCATCATGATGAGAACATGGTTGCAAAGGTGAGGTTTTCACAGCAGAGCATACATGAATTTGCTGTTTGTCAGTGGCGACACTTTTGAATTCTTCAGATACACTGAAAAAGAGCTGTTTTAGATTTGAAGAGCTGGAAATGATCAAGAAATGTGCTGTGTGTGGGGTTTTCAAAAAACTAGATTTCTATCATTATTAGATCATGAAAAGTGCGGGATTCAGCAAAATTGATCACGATTATCATCTCGCATCCCGATGGTGACCCCCATTGTCCAAGGTGATCGCAAAAACCTTGAAGTTGGAAATGGTTTATTGTAACTTTCAAAGCAAATTAAAATTGTGTTTTTGCATTGTATTTTAATGTTTAAATTGATTTATTATGACACTAAAAGCTGCTTGTCTGAGGATCCCGGAAACGCAGGTGACGTCATGATAATTTCCCTTCCGTCATGATAATTTAACTTCCTTTCCCATTGCTGTTTAATAGTCTAAACTGAGTTGTGCATTCTGGGGATGAGGAAGGCTGGGAACAGTCTATCCAGTATACTCCCTCATATAGATGATTGCCTTTCAGGCTGGTTAAAGCTATTTCCTCAACTCCAAATGCTCATCTTAGTTGGATTAAACATTCTGGGGGAATGAACACTTCCAATGATTGATGAGCATCAAGCGCAGAAATGCAATTATTCAGGATGTGAATTTGTCTAGCTCTGAAATGTAATCCAAGTAATAACTTGGCACCATGCAAACTTGATTCCTCAAAATGTGAATAATCTTGCTTTCAGACACCTTTGTTTACCCACTAGGCTTGTTGCTTATTGGTGCTTACCTTGTGAAAAACTATCTGTGGAGGTTCTGGTATCCAGGATTTACTTCAAGTAGTTGCTCTCATTTTTGGTTTTGTAATATTTGCTGTATACAAAATGTAGCATTTGATTAGGTTGTTTACCATGGCCAAAAACACTTTTCTTGACTAGCTGATTTCAGATGTTTACAATTGGCTCGTTCGGACTGAAATTGGCCCAAATGGTCCACAGTTTCATGTCTTTGAGCTGATTGGCTTGTTACATGCGCCTGCAATTTCCAGTTGAGAAGAGTTCTTATTTGAAGTGGATCTTTAAAAAAAAAACAAAAGCCAGATGAAGCAGGGTCATAAAAAAGGACGTTGATCCGAAGCAGGTGTCTCCCAAAGGGTCATGGAGCTTGTAAGGGTGAAAAACCTGCAGAACTCATCAGCCAAACCTCCATAAGCTCTGCTTAACCCCAAGAGGTCACAGGAAAAGTCTTTTATTGCATGTCTCTCTGTCTGTTTGTCTGTCCTCCTTAGAGAGAGATAGTCATAGCTGCCTGACAATGACACATGGCTCTGTGTTTGGCGGGGGCCGCTCACTGGATGGAGTTCTGCTGTGAAAGTGATTATACAGACATTTGGGTTGGATGGTTAAACATTAGCATGCAGATGAGAGCTCCATCCAATTCCCTTGGAGTAGCTGGGTTTATTTGGTACTGGGGTGATGCATGGAAAGCCGCCCCGAGCAAAGGAAGAACACTGAGAGTGACGGCCAAATAATATTACTATGGTGAATTTACCTCATGGACCACTGCTAGCAAACCCTGCAGACTGTTAATGCAGCATTTAAAATGCTGGTTGGAACTCCTGTGTTGTGCTCAGTGGGAATTTTGATGCAAGCGCAATTAATTTTTGTATCTTATTAATACGGATTAGTATTTTTTTTTCTTTTTTTTTTAAGCCAAAAAACGTGAATCTTATTCCTCAACCACCAATAATCAAGTTTAAATAAATACTTCCTGTGCTTGCAAAGCTTTTTAGCCTGTTTCTGCCACACAATAATAATAACAATAATAATAATAATAATAATAATAATAATAATTTTGACTTTTTATTATCTATTATTTATTATTTTTGACTTTGACTTGAGAAAACTGAATTCAAATGTTTTTAATTAGTTTTTTTTTTTTTTTTTTTTTGAATCAAGGAACTCTTAGTGTATATTTTGCAGTTCTAACTTTTCCCTCCTCAGCATTGCAATAAAAAAAAAAAAATATATATATATATATATATATATATATATATATATATATATATATATATATATATATATATATAATAATTTGTGAGATATAAGAACTGTACAGGTAATTCTGTATGGAAACATGCTTCCATATATATCTGCTTTTGGCACTTTAAAAAGTCTCAAATTGAAAACTGAAGTACGCCAGATTATCATAGTCAGCTGAATCCTTAGTTTACAACCAGCCTGCAAGATGAGAAATTGCCATGTGCATCCTGTGTGCCTCGTGATTTGCATATTTTGTGTGCAAAAAAAAAAAAAAAAAGAACAGTAATTTATTTTTATTTTTTTTTGCCCAGAATTCTTCCTGAAAAGTTTCTTAGTGGTACACAAATATATATATATATATATATATATTTTCTTAAAAGGCAGTTTCCTTTTGTAATGCAAATATGTTGCATCTGCAGGACTTCCGCTGTTGTTTTTCAGCTGAGTCTGTAGTGCACATTTAGGCGGTGCTGTCTAGATGTGGCGTAGCCCCTCGATGGTGAATTAAACATGAGTGAGAGCTCCTGATCTAAATAATGGAGTGGATGTGACAGCACAGAGTGTTTCTGCACTGCACAGCTGACTGCACAAATAACACTAAAAACAGAGTAAGTGCTAAATTAACACACATGCGCACACATACAAGCATGTCCTTTTTCTCTTTGTTTGTGGAGGGTCTTTAGGTAGGTCTGTGAAGTTTGTTAGTGGTTTGGGTTTTTAGGATAAGGTTGACCTGAAAGTGACATTCAGCATCCTTGTGACGTCTCAGTGTCTGTGTGCACCTGTGTCCGTCTCTGCGCATCTACACACACTTGTTTTCCAGGTTCCTGATCACACAAAACTCTCTGTTCCAACCGTCCAAATGGAGTTCTTGTTTCATCTGCAAAGCACAGGAGCAATTTTCTGCTTCAAACCCCTGAAAATCCCGTTCTGTTTCAAGTCAAAATGCTTCAAACAGCCGACTGAAGAAATAGGAAATCAATAAATGGGGGCCAATCTTGCTTGTGCTGTTCTGATTTGGTATTAATCTGATTTAGCGATTCTCATCTCGATTTAGAGATTAAATAGTTAAGCCCACCCATCCTCCCACCCTTGGTGTTCCACTTACTGAACAGATACTTCAGCTGTATTACAGCAGTTTCCCCTCCTCCTTCTGTTGGCTTCTCTTATTTTCTCTTCTTTTTCTTGCAACATTTCCAGAATTGGCTCCTTTTCAATTTATAACTAGAAATTTGAATTGAACTGGCCAGAGGATGATGAATTAGAAAGGCAGGAAAAGGAATTACAACTGAATGAATTTTAACACAGTCACTCGAGAGGAATTTCATTAGTCCAGTATTCACTAGTTAATTTTGCTTAATTATGGCTGTTTATTCACTGAAATGCAGAATATGAGACCACTAGTAGATCTTTTAATACATTTTATTAACTAAAAATTATATTATTAGCATAATAAGAATGTGTTTTTGCTTTTATAATTACTATTTATTTTGGTCACACTTTATTTTAAGGTCCAATCCTTGCTATTAACAAACCATTATATGACTTTTGTCATAATAAACTCCTAATTTGCTGCTTACTATTAATTAGTAAGGTAGCTGTTGAATTTAGGTATTGGGTAGGATTAGGGATGTAGAATATGCTAATGAATATTATGTGCTTTATAAGTACTAATAAACAGCCAAAATGTTAATAACAGGCATGCTAACAATTAGTTGGTTAATAGTGAGAACTGGTCCCTATACTAAAGTGGTAGCCTACCATTATTTTCTTTATGCTCATTTCTAGGTTTAAATCAGATCTTCAGTTCAGCATCCTGTTTCCTCAATCATTTCAAATTCTGGAATTGAATTTGAATTGTCAGTACATTCTTTATTCGGTTCTGAATGGTTTACAACCCCGGCTGTGTCATCCATGGATCAGCTCATTAGGATTCCTCAGGTCCTTTCCTTTCAGAGGTCGGCATAAATACGCCCACACAAGGCACACATTTCTCTCTCTGTTCTGTCCTTCACTATCATCTCTCTCTCTCTCTCTCTCTCTCTCTCTCTGTCTTCATGAAAGTCTTAACTTTGCTCAAACTCATGGTCAGCACAAGATTGAATGGTTTAGGGTGCCAGGTCACCCATTGCTAGTAAATAACTAATCTAAGTCACGTGTCCACTTTTATTAACTTCTGGATAAAAAAATAAATAAAAAATACCATATATATCGTCAGGCTGATTTGGCCAAAATTGGAAGCAGATAACATTTTGCTTTATATTCCTTTCAAACAGGATTCTCCTTTTCTATGCCAAAAGAGCTAAACAGTGATCCATCATCACTAATTTACCTTATAATGTTTAGATTTTAATTGAAACATGATATTGTAGATCAAAGGTTTGGTTTGAATTGGATTGTTACAAGTATATTAATACATTACATTACATTAATTTATCATTTTAAAAGTATATAAATCATCTAGTGAAAATATTTAAGTCATCTTATATAAAAAACTATAATTATTATAAATGTTATAATGTATTTTGCATAATACAGGTTTAAGTTATCATTGTATATTTATCATTATTTTACAGATTTCGGTATCACTGCTTCTCTATAATAAAAAAAAAATATTTCTGAAGTGAGTAGGAGAACTTTATAGCTGTCTATCAAATGCTGTCTATGTAAGGGTTTATGTTGAGTCTATATCAAGTCTTCCACTTCATAGGCTCCATATGAGATAAACCAGTGAGGGCTCTGCTGAGAGGCATCCAGCAGGGGTAATGGTGTCACGCTAGAGAAGTGGGGCGGTTAGTCAGAGCACTGATCTAGGATTGAGCGATTGGATAATTCCAGGCCTGCCGTTAAAATCCCGTGTATGCCTCTGAAATAAAATAGATCAGATTCTCACACATGTACACACACACACACACACACACACACAGGCCCTTCAGACTGAACAAGTCAATTTACTACAGGCAGCTGGGCTGATGTGCCTCCATTAAAAGAGACATGCACTGGCGATTACTGGACTGCGCAAAAGCATCAGTCAGGGGAATAGAGGGGAGGAATTCTGTGAATATGGCTGCAGTTTCCTGCCTGTTCTCTCTTTAAGGGGACAGTAAGTCTATGGGACCTGCATTGGATCGATGTGTGTGTATGTGTGTATGTTCTTGTGTAATTGGCAAATAAAAGATCGGATGAAGGGGCAACAAGGACTGGGGTTGCGTATCATGAATTTGGAATTTGATCAACCTAAGCCAAAATGTACCAATAGAAAAACACTTGAATTGTAGTCAGATTGAAAACAGTAATGTACTCTAAATAAATCGTATTATTAGAGCCACGTTTGAAGAAACTATAAAGTAGTGATGTTTTTATTGGATGAAATATTTACATTAATGAGTTTTGATAGTTTCTTGTTTAATATTTACAGGCTGCAGATTGTTAAGAGTTCAGACCATGGTTCAATCCAACAATATAGTTGTAGCAAGAAAGGTAGGGGAAATGGGTCTGCTTTAGAAAACAAAAACAGGCTTTAGTTATCCTGCTTGGCAGTGCACGTCTGCTCCCACTGCGTCCCGCTAAGACACTACACTGACTCGGGCGAGTGCTTGGATAGACCTACCTAAGATCAATACCTTCTCAGCTATCTCCAACTGTTCTGAAATCCCAAACCAGCTACCGATTGAGATGTACAATTTGGAGGTGAGGGAATTTTCTCTCTTATATCTGCTATGGCCAAAAATCCAGATCCTTGTTTTTTGGAAGGCTGTCTTTTTCCATTACTTGCCCAGAATTGGAGTAAACTTTTAATTCATGCTGATTTTTTTTCTGATTGGCCAGACAGGTAGAGATATAGACAGTTGCAGAGTGTAAGAAGAAAATAAACTGAGGGATGGCTTGCTGTTTTGGCATTGATCCTGTTCTGGCCTGGCAGGCTCTGATGCCAGAGTAACTAATGTAGTCTGATATTGATTCACCAGTTTTAGGCATGGCTGCACAGCTCCATGTTGCCGCTTCATTTAAAGAGGGAAAATTTCGGCCCAAATGCACCCACACATCCACCACCGTTCTAGCACTTTCTGTGTTTCACATGTCTGTGGGTAGTGGGTTCACAACAAATTTCACCTTATTGTGTATGTGTGGGGTTTAGTATAGGGTGTCAGTGTGTAGCTCTGCAATAAACGTCTGCTGAATTGTTTTACATCAAACGATTAACAGTAGTTATGCAAAGTTATCATGTGATGCCTCAAAATGCTGCCTACGTACACAGCTCACTAGATTTTGGAACATAACTTGTGATTGTGAGTGACAGATGGAAAGCAAAAAATAAATAAATGAAAAATAGAAAGAAAGAAAAAAGGAAGAGAGAAGCTTATAGATGTCATCCTTTACTGTGGTAGAGAAGGGATAGACAAAGGGTGAGAAATAATAGTGAGGTGTTAAAAAATGAGGGAAGAATATTCTGTTCTGCATTGTGATGGCCACGCTAATGCCACAGACTGCCGATATGTTCCACAGCACAGATTCATTGCCCCAGCATAATCATTCAACCCTGACTTGCCCCAGGCAATTTTTACTCTTGGCCCGGGGTGACTCTTTGTCCCCAAATGCATTATAAAGCCTGCCGCCTCACCTGTGATTAAATCACCCGAGAGCCACCTGCAACAGGGTGTGGTTCCTTTCTTTCACAATAATAGTGCATGTCCCCAGTGTCTCAGACAGCAGTGTGTATTGACATTAAAAGCCTTGAAATCTGATCTAGTGGATCGTTTTATCGCAAGCTGAATGTGTGATGTAGATAAATGCCCCAAGTAAAAGATAGGACCATTTGTAATATTGCTTTAGACACATTGACTCATGTTTGTTTATGAAATTGATAATCCACATCTTAAGTGTGTGGTTATATGTGCAGTGAGGTACACTGGCACATTTCCATTCAATGGGGGTGGCCTATGTATGATACGTCTGGTCATATGGAATTTTTAAGGTTGTAATCTTGACTGGTAACTCATAAAGTTGCTGGATCAATCTCCTTTGTGCAGATGAGCAAGACACTTAACTCCAGTTTGCTCTTTGGGGCTTTTCCCTGCCCAGGTCCAGATGCTGTGTCATTGCATGCATATCATGGAAACAGGCGACAGAGAAATGCATGCTTTTATCTAGATAGGTGGAGGATTGGCACTCCTAAAGCGAACAACTAGGCATGGTTCCTGTCACTAAGGATAAGCCAAAGACATAATACTCTTCCTTCTCCAGAACCCTTTCACCTCGTTCTCACAGAGGATCCACCCTTGCCCCTTCCTTTCGCACCTTCTGAGAGCAACTGTAATGTGCTGAGCTGAATGGGAGGTGTATCTCTGGCTCGTTTCTTGAGGCGTTGTGGTTTAGCTGTGCCATCAGCCAGTGTGGAAGCCACAAAAAGCTGTGATGCCAGTTAAAGTGGGGAGCCAAGTCCTTGTTGTGCTTCAGTCTGTTCCAAGAGTTATATCTGACTAGGGAGAGGGAGGGGCATTCACTCATACAAGCTAAACAATCTACCTCCCAACAACATGCACATAGTTAGAGACAATGTAGCACCCTGTGATGCCTATGGAAGCATGGGTTCTGATTCTACACTTCCAGCAGGTTAAAAAGAGTAAGAGGCAAAGTTTTCCTTGCCACGAAGAACGTTGGTGCCGTCACCGTTTGCCTCTCTCTAAATCCAAACAGATAATTTGTTCTCTCCCAGCTGTTGTTTGTCTACCCACAGTTGATGGACCAAACTCATATTTGGCTGGTTTGTCCTGCTAGGAGCCCAGAAACTGTACTCAGGAAAGGGCAAAGTGAATTTCATGGTGAAAATTAAGCAAAAAAGGAACTCAATTCAGTGCCCCATACTGTTCCTATGACTGCAAAAAAAAAAAAAAAAAAAAAAAAAAAACTGCAAGGTCTTGGATGTGACCCATCCATGCTTCCAAGTTCTGAGGTACACTGTAAAATGACTTAAATCTAAATGTTTCCTTTGTTAATTCACGGAAAACAGATTTGCAGGGGGGATGGGAGGGCTGATCTACAGACATGATCTGTAGGGATATACTAGAGGTGCTAGGGGAGTGTTATACCTTTTAATGAACGTCCATTCCAGGGTTGACCACAGTTCACGCTTAGATCGTCTTTCTGGCCCAAGCCGTGTTCTTAAGCAGCAAGGGACATCTGAATGGTTCAAGTCTCAATGGTTTTCCCTGTGTCGTTAATCTTTTTGACTTTTTTTTTCTCCTGCCTTTCCCCTTGTTTCTCATCTGGATCGTTTGGACCACAAAACCCCTTAAAGTTCCTGCAGCAAACACTTGATCTCTGCCACATGTTTAAGCAATATGTATAAATTTATGGATTCATAAAATGATGTGGTCATTAAACTGGCTTGTTTAATCTCAGGTTGAGCCTGTGTTTGAATATATAGATATATGAAAGTTCTGGTGGAACCCACCTGGGAAACTCAGAACTTGAATTAGGCCCATGGTGTTAAAGGGGAGCTTCTGGCCCTACCGTTTGTGAATTAACTACTACTAGAATAAGACGAAGAAGAAAATGTGGAGGCAGTGCCAGGATGCTACTCTTGTGGAAGTGATCATGTGGTGTAAAGATGTAGGGGCGGGGAAGAAGTGGAAAGGGTTAATCCAATTGGCTGGGATTTGGTAACATAATTCTCTTCACTAGGGCTCCCGACTTCAGATGTTATAGATAGATACTCTTTATTTTTTTGGGAATGAGTTCTCAGTGCTTTTTCTCCAGTAGGATCCAAAGCATTTGAGCCCTGCACAGTGTTCCTGCTGTGCCTCAGTGATGTGAGGGGGATGGATAGGGCATTTGTTTTTGTTAAGGGAACGGAGAGTTCGGCGAATGAGGGATGCGATGATGCATGAGTCCATGTGTGCAGAGACACACATGTCAGTATGTTTATGAGTACGTAAGTGTGCCTGTGTATGTGTGTTTATACTGTGGACGTGCAGCAGAGTACAGTCGGACACATTCCCTTTGATCCTGACCCACTTTCTTCATCTCTCTTTCTCTCTTTCTCTCTCTTTCTCTCTCTCTCTACTCTGCACTCTCCCCCTCTTTAATTGCTGCTCAGCACACTGAGGCCATCTGTTCCGCCAGGGCCAGTCGCCATGGAGATGCTGGGAGGCTTTTCGGATTTGTGACGGCACTGACCAACAGGGAAATAGGGGTCAGGGGTGTGTAGTATGAAGCAGTCATTGGGGCACTAGAACTGTGCCACAACAGTGCCATGCCTGGGATTCCAGCATGGGATTGGCTGACAGACGTACATACCCTTCCTCTCCTGCTGTTAGCCATTAGCACATTAGCATCTGCATAAATAAACACAGCCATAGTCCTATAGATTAAACTGACAGTAAACAAGTGAACCGTGTTACTGAAAAAAGTAACCTTAGTCAAGCTATGTATTTGATGAGGTACTTATAGAAGTATTTCGTTATTTAGCTGTGTTCATCACAGAACAATGAGGATAACAGCATCTGTCAATGTTAAACATCTCAACAAACCAACACATTACAATTAATCAATTAATTTGTTCAGATGATCGGTGGATAAAAATGACTTGTTAGTCCTGAAAAAGCTAAGTATATATAGTCCTGTTTAGTAATGTAGTTAGGTTAGTTGCAACATATTCAATGTCTTACTGCCAAAAACAAAGTTATTTTATTTTAGTTGTTTGAATAAGCTGTTTCAGTGTCTTTATTTATGCTGGGCTTTATATGGTAAAAAGAATGAGTAATAACAAGATAAGGTGTGAAGTCTAATCCTGATTACAGTCATTAAAAGTGATGTTCATAATTTCAGTAATCATATTTTTAAACATTCACTGCATGAACAATTCAGTATTTATTCAACTGATTTAAGAAAAAACTTGCTGTATATTTAACTATGAATATTGATAATTCCTGCCCAGGACTTTGGACTTCAGAGTTCAGCTGGGTTTACCTCTTTTAACCACATTCATTATAAAATATACAGTTCCTGCAGAATGGAAAACTTTAGGTTGACTGACCACAGATAAATATATTTATTAGTCACGCAAAGGCAGCTTCTACTTTTACCAACCACAGCATGAATAATTCTTCATTTCATGGACAAACCCAATTGAAAGGCGGTGATTTCTCATCCAAATGATGTGTTTATTAAGGGTCAGCGATACCGTTTGTTTGTTTGTAGTCTTGTTTGAGGTTTAATGAGATTGTCTGATCCCGGTGCATGGAGATTAAGCCGGTCCCTTGTATGAAGATGCCTGTGTGTTTTTGTATTGCTTTTTCTTTAATTGCCTCTCACTGACACACATCACTGGAGTGAGGTGTTAAATACAACACTCTCAGTTTCATTTTCCCTTCATGTCAGAGTTGCCACACCTGCCCTGTGACGTTCTGGAGCATCAGGAACATATTAGCCTCATGCTCCCTGCTGCCGTGAAATATTCAACCATTCTGAACATCCTCCAGCGATGCTCCCGAAGCTTGCTTCTCTAACTTTCAGCTGTGCTTTGATCTATGCCATTCGTGGGCTCAACAATTGTGTTTGCTTGGGTGTGCACATGGCTCG
Source organism: Carassius gibelio (assembly GCF_023724105.1). NCBI lineage: Eukaryota > Metazoa > Chordata > Actinopteri > Cypriniformes > Cyprinidae > Carassius > Carassius gibelio. The sequence goes on along the minus strand of NC_068413.1, from coordinate 21,463,717 downwards.
TGGTGTTCATGCGAATCCCGTGCAATTAACGACGGCTGCCTTCCTGGCATCTTGGATGCATGAAATGGAAAAACTGTACTTTAGATGATGGATTTGAGTAGCGAATGAATCAGTGCGGTGTGCTTGTTATATTTTTGCACCATTTAGTTATTCCATGTTTCCTTTCTTCCTGTATCAGTGGTTCTCAAACCTCTCCATGAAGTACCCCCAGCAACTGCACATTTTGTATGTCTCCCTATGTCTGACTTCAGGTCTTGCAGTCTCCATTAATGAGCTGATGAGTTGAACAGGTGTGATAGATGAGGGGACATACAAAATGTGCAGGACTGGGGGTACTCCTATATTATGGGAGTTGGAATCTTTGTTGATTCTGTTATTGACTGTTCACATTGTATGTAGAATTACGATTACTGACCAAGCTTCCAGAGCATTTCTTCCTGTTTCTTTAGTCAGTTTGGCTATTTTGAGCCAATTCTGCTCATATGTATACTCCATTTCATCAGGAAATGGTTGCGACTTTAAACTATGTGTACATTATACTTTGTATATTTATTGAGCTTATAGTTTTTGAGTCCATTAAGTGCCAGAACCAATTGTGTTCATCATGTTTTATTCCACCTGTGTAACATGACAAATCCAGATGTTTCTGTGCAAATGTGGGGGAGGGGCAGTTGGGGGTGGTCCTGTTTGGTCGTACATGCAGGGATCAGGATTAAAGCGCTCTCTCTGGAATTAATCAAGCCAGTGTCTGGACAAAGCAGAGAAGGAAGTGAGTGCAGGTGTCACCACGGTTAGCATGGGCTGTAAATAATGCTGCATCTCTCTACCACTTTAAGCTAATATTTTTTTGTCTTTGTCACTTAAAAAGTTAGTGTATGTGTGTGCATATGTTTGTTTGGACTTTTAAAATGCCCTGGAATTAAACTTCTTGTTGTACACATTTCAGCAGCAGGGTTTCGCTGAGCCAGCTATATGTAATGATTTGAGAGATGAAGCAGAGATTGAGAGAACTGCAGCTGCCGGCCCATTGCCCAGGTCTTGATTGTGTGTTGATTTGGGGCCATGTTGAAACGTTGCTGTAATTTATGTGATACTCCGGAGTATTTGCTGACTCTGCGGTTGTGTGATCTTGATTTGATACAGTACGTGTGTTTGTGTGTGTCTGTGCGACTAGATGAGTGAGTAATAGTGGGTGTACATGGGCTGTGATTTGTTTAATACATTCTCCTTAAGATAATGAGAGAAAAATCTCAGAGGAAAATTGTACTGCTCAATGTTTACTTTGTCATCGCACAAGATACTTTATATAGTTCTCGGTTAAGTGTTCATTGAAGAATCAATTTAGTTTCAGAGGTTTCTATTGAAATTCCCTGGTAGAAATAAAACTATAAACCATGTCACTTGAGGATATACAGTACAATTGTATAGTTATAAAACTATTGTGGATGTCATCAATGTCAGATCATTTGATCTCAGAAAAATCTGATGACAATTACTTGAGTTCATATTGAAAACTATTCCCATAAGAAAGACAAATCACAAATGAAAGAACTTTAATATCCCAAATTCTTAAATTTGATGAATGTTTCTCCTGAGAAAAATCCTACAGTAATCATATGTCTCCTCACTTAAATTCTCAAATGCTCATAAATTTGCCAAGGTTCCTTAAAAAATTTACAATCAAAAGTCATAAAGTAGATCTTAAAATGTACTATTCATATTTATTTACCAAGATAAAACATGGCATAAAATGCATCCTCTGAGAAATAAACAGTTCATCTTTTCACTGCAGATGTAGCAGTTTTAGACATTGTGATAGTTTTCTAACTCTTAAATTCTAAGAGAAACAACTCTTATGAGTAATTGGCCGAGCTGGTCATTTGCTGATGTCCATCTCTCAAAATGGCCAGATCATCCAAATAATCACTGTGGCCAATATGTTGATCCATCATTAACATCCATGTGTGTGTCCACTCATAATATGTGGGCAACCTGAGGATATCCTGCATAAATTGCAAGCCTACCTTTCCTCTTTGAGATCTTCTGGTTCTTGTTATGTATGAGACCTGCCTCTCTCTCTCTTTCTCTGGCCTGGGAGGTCCTATGGGAACAGAATGGAGATGCATTAAGCCACTCACTGTATTTACTTGTGCTGAATTGATGCTGTTGGGTGGGGGCAGGCCCAGGGCGGCGGAATAGGAGATTGATCAGCACTGAATGTGTGTCAGGGGAGTCTTGACATCCACAACTGCTTTTCACGCATCCAGGCTGGAAAATCCATCATTCAAGAAGCCCCACGCCAGTCCTGACAGCTCACGCTTGCCACAAAGATTAATCAGATATCAACGGTGGAGCCAGGATACATGGTCAGCACTTTATGATAGTGTTTTCTTGACAAAAACATTGTGTTTGTCAGATTTCTTGATAAATGACAGCTCATCACCCGCACTGTGACTTGAACGTGTGTGGGTAAACTGAGAGCTTGATAAGTACAGGAGAATAACGCAGCATTATTCGCTGCCGTAAGCATGTTGCTGTTCTTTGCATATGCAAAGGTGCGAACGAAAGGAAGCACTAGAGGTGTTACAAATCATGAGGCATTGCAAAGCTGCAACTACACTACATATCATAGGATTTTAAACTGTCCCTTGGGGCTTTTATTTCACCTAAATGAAGAGCCTTATTGGGTTTGTGTTCAGTACAATGTCAGTGTAATACAACTTATGCCATCCGTGTTTGGGAGTGTCTGTTGTATTCATCAGGAATGGCTGCAGACATACTGAAGCATCTCAGTTTTGATGTTAAAACCTGTTATTATAAAAAAAAAAAAAATTGAACCGCAGACAAAAAAAAAGTTCAAGTGAAGACTTTTTGCTAGATTCTGGTAGTTAGCTTGAATCTATAATTGTCACTTTATTGCAAAAAAAAAACAATTAAAAAAAAAAAATGTATATATATACCATTGTTTAGATTTGTATCGATTTTAAACCATTTTAACCATCCTTGAGTTTCCATCCAAAAGTAACCGTATTATGAAGCATAACATTACCGTAATTTAAAATTACCTATCTATGATAATAATAATGCATGGTGAACAATTTACCACCCACGTCCTTTTTTTAATTGAATTTATAAAATGATGCTGCATACAAAGAGTTTAGTGCAAAGAGAGAGCGAGAAAAGCCACATTTAGGATATTCCAGTTGCACTCTTTATCTACCATTACAAAGAGGGTTTTGCCATCCTCTTCCAGAGAAGGAGTCTGCTTTTTCCAACAGAAAGCAATTCCCTTCCACAGTGAAAAGCTGCCCAGCTGCGAGAAAAACAGATAAACTGTCATTAAATGCTACTTTATATTTGAATTAAACGCATTTCAAGCTCTGTTTGGGGTATGATAGTGCCTCAAATGCTTTTGTTACCTCTTACTTTCTTTATGTGTTTGCAAATTGGAGATAATGACTACAGAAGAGCCTTTTCAGATGCCAGATTTAAGGATCGTAACTGTGCATAAACAAGAAAAATGGGGATCAAAGCCATTTCAGTTTAAATCCATAATGCTGCTGTAACCCTCTCTGGCGTTTTTGACTTATATCTTCTCATTTAGATCTTTTCATTGAGACATAATCTTGCTATTTACGGTCCTTTTTTGGTTTGGCTTTGCCAAATAACTGGTCACTTGTCTGCTGAGATGCTTTGCTTCCAGAGCTATCTGCCATCTCTTTATGGACTGCTTTATTTAGTTGACGTATTTATTAGCAGTGTCTGCAATTGCCATTTTGTATTCCACACCTGACATGAAAAAGTGTATATACGTTTTATATTTATAAAGAAACGGTGCAGCGAGAGACCCTTGGACGTTTATCAGTGCCACAGCAACTTGAAAAAAAGCTGATTACATGCAACTGACTCAAGGTTCCTGGGGAAGAAGGCCACTGATTAAACCGCGAATGGGTGAAAGGTTGCATAGGACACAGGGAAACGCTTCCTCTGAAGGTGAAGATGAAAGATATCTCTTGCTGCTCTTTCTTTTCACTTGCCAGCCATTTAGTAGTAATGAAATGCGGAGTGATTTCGCAGCTACAAATCTGTGACGGTCTATGCCCTTATCATCGCAGAGGGCATTCGTCTACCCAGTGAAGTTCACATACCCGTGTTGGATATTTCAAATGAATGAGCCCTCTGCAACTGCAGTCGATCAGGTTTACACTGCCTCGGTTTGTTTCGGTTCAGCTCTTTAGAGTACATGATGTATATTTAGCTGCTCGGGCTGCGCTTTGTCCTCAGTTGCAGCTCGGCTTGTCGGAATACTGAATGGCGTAAAGCAAACTCAGATGGTGCTGTGTGTCCGGCCCCGAAGCGTTGCAGAAGGGATGCTCTACGTGCTGGAGGGGGTCACGTGTTGACCCCATTGTGCGCACGAGTTAGTGCTCGACAGAAGCACGCACCCTGCATATCGCCCAACCCCTCGCTTCCTCGGATTCAGGCCACTCCCCCAAGCTGCCACGCTCAGACTGAACTCAGCACATACAGCTAATTGATTGATTTGCTTGAATATCCTATATGGAGATGTCCCCATCCCTGCTCTGAGCCATCGGGGGAGAGGAAAGGATTAAAAAAAAAAGAAAAAAAAAAAAAAAAGAAAAAAAGACGGAGGCCTAGATTGAGAGTGAGAGACTGCATTAAAAAGGAAGGGTTTAATATTTTCATCCCTGGGAAGGAGCTGTCACAATTCATTACTATACTTCATTGCCCACACCCCCGCAGTTTTTCTTCTTTTTTTTCTACACTAAATGCGGCACACAGGGTTGATGTGCTTCAATATGGCAAGAAACAACGAGAGAGAACAAGTAGAGCACATTGGGCAGTGCTAATGACAAAAGCACATTGCTCCTAAGTCAACATAAACATTAATAGGTTTTACACCCCATTGCAAGCTGCCCTCTGTGTGTTTAGATAAGCCATTGATGACCCCTTCATTTGACTACGACCCCCTACATTTGGTCAAAAGTTGTTCTAGTCATCCTTAATGTCTTGACCATATGGTGCTTACATCATCTCAGCTTCGCCTCCATTCCAGTTGGTTCACAGCCTCTGAGTGTTGCACTAACTGTACCAACCCTTGTCACTTGATCAGGACTTGAAGTAAAAGCCAGCAATGGGGCCAAAAGTGTGAGTGAATCCTTTCCACTTAAGTGTCATTTCTTAGCACTGCCAGGTGTGGGGAAGACCACTTGGCATGTAAGGGCCTTTCAATTTATTTCCAGAGGTGAACTACACAGAGAAACGTTCAGAACTTGACTTATTTCTTTCTGAATTGAATCTGAATTGTTGTTGTTTTTTTTGTGCTCCGCAACACAATACATTTTTGCGGTCAAGATTATTAAATGTGAGCCTGTCGCAGATTCTACCTCCTCGAAGAGCACTCAGAATATAGTTTTTATGTGATTCTTCTTCTCCAAATTGAGTTTTCCTTCTGTTTGTGAAGCCGTGAGTCAGTGGGAACAGATTAAAATGATGCAGCATCTCTAGAGATACTGTTTTCATTTCATCGGCACAACTTCCTGCATCAGGGAAAGGAATGGCCTGTATTTGGTGGCATATGTGTGATAAGATATTACATGATGTATTTTGCCAAGGTCAAAGTTGCACTTGAGGTGCATAGTGTTTTTCAAACCCTATTCGGTTTAGATCATATAAAGACAACCTAAAATGAATTTACAATGACAAATAAAAATAAATAAATATATAAATATTTTGTCTGACATTGCTGCTTTATATATATATATATATATATATATATATATATATATATATATATATATATATGTATATATATATATATATATATATTTATATATATATATATATATATATATATATATATATATATATATATATATATATATATATATATATATATATGTATGTATATATATATATATATATATATATGTATATATATATATATATATATATATATATATATATATATAAAACCAAATGCATTTCACACTGTGCTGCCATTATGGCAATACCCTGCAAATGATTCTCATCGTACCTCTAATCTGACAGCTCAGCCAAGCGTAACAGTCATAGTTCATTACTTTTCCATCTATTGCTGTAATCTTCCACCTCACGCGGGTGAACCCTGCTGTCTATAATGCATGTGGTGAGCCATTGCCATGCATGTAAGGGGCTTTTCGAGAAGGATGTTGTTTTTGAAGATGACAACGATGATGATGATAGTGATGCTGAGCTGCCTATGCTTCATGCCCCGTTTCGTGCAGAATGGCATGGTACCATTCTTCCTAGTCCTAGAACCCTTGGGGCTGACATGTCACTCTCTGACGTCTCTCACACATGCCGCATGGGTCCTAAAGCTCCACGTGAAGTTCCACAAGAGGAGATGCAAAGACTCTGCTAAGAATTAATGATTTTGCATGCGGTTTTCGAGTACCAGATCGTCTTACTTTTAATACAGAAAAACAGAAAGAATGTTCTAAATGTTTTATCAATGTTGAAGTTCTGAATTTATTGTATTACACAAGGCGACCTCTTGAGTATGCTAGTATACAACCAGACAAGATTAAAGCCTATCATTTTATTATCAATAAAATGACATATCCATAAGAAAATGTTTAAGAATATTTCAAGAACTTTCCTAAAGGAGTTTCTGTTTTTTGTGCATCTGGCATTTGATTGTTCTAAAAGTATGTAAAGCTACACTGCATGTTTGGATGTATGCCCAGTATAATGTTTTCTCCTTGATTTGATAAAATACTGCTGCCATAATTGCAATGAAATGAGACAAATTAAATGTCTGTCTTAAAATTACAATATAGCGAAAAGCAGATGCTAATAGTGAAATGGTAAGTGCACCATGCAAAAAAGCACTGTTTTTGTGAACAAGGCACATTCTTTAATGAACCAAATTCATTCTAAAAATAAAGACAATTATGAAAATACCAGCCTTGTTAAACTAGATTGTGGATGGGTTATGAATAAGATACAAATGTTTGCATCAAAAGATTCTTCAGCAAGCAAGATTAGGATTTGTAGACAGGAAACACTCTGTTTAATGTCAGGTGTGATGAATGTTCATGTACAAGTTGCTCATGTTCACTCACTTAATTTATACATGTCATTACATGATTTAATTCACATAATCAAGATTACTTGGTGCGTTTGCGTATGACTAATTACATAACTACACTATGCAGCTAACATGTGAACCTGCGATTACATAGAACCTTTTTTCAGTTTCAAGCCTCTGGCAGTACAGCCTTTATAGCCTCAGTGTACTACCCAGAATTCCTTCTCTGCAACATTTTATTCTGCATGCGTGGATGGTACATATATAGAATCCGATCAATCACAGAGTTTTCGTTTGTGCGCACTAAAACCGCCTCACGTGAATAGTGCAATCTATCATATAGGACGCCTTCTCATGGTATTTCATCCCTGTTTGGGAGCTGCATGTGCTGTGGCACGTTCAAGAGAGATATTCCGCCTGATAGGGAGCCGCAGATGTTAAGTGAGTGTGACGCAGCAGGGCTGGAAGACTCACAGGGCCTGACAGCGTTCCCAACTACTGAACACAAGCACCCTCCACTATGGACGTGGAGAGAGGAAGTGGGGGTGGACATTTTGTTTTAGCACACGCTGACTCATGCCGTTGGATATGACAGTAAGCCAGGGGTTAAGGTTAGGACACGAAAGAGGGAGTAACACAACAAAGGATCTTCTGTGTTCATCAAACGTTCAGGCAGGCGTGCTAGTAATAGTTAACTCTACAGTGGTAATGTCAGGATTTTAAATGTTTGCTCTTTAAAATGAGTGTTGCATCAAATACCATCTGAAATGGTTGCACGGTTCACGTGTCTTGCTCTGTTTCTCCTGGCTTCACATTTGGTTTGGTAACATGAAAGACTGTGCCAAAATGGCTGCTCTGGTGTTTTTGTCTTTTTACTAGCTTTGAAATCTTTTATTAGGGAAGGCCTTAGATTTGGGAAAATAAGACCATATTTCTCATTGTGTGCCTTTTACTCCATTCTTTTATTACGCCTGGAAAAATGCTCACACAGACTGCAATGAAACAGTGGGATTTAAACGTGACTCTTGTTTACTTTGCTTTTCTTTGTATTTTTGGTGGCTTTTTTTCAGGTTGCAGCTCTCATTTTCCAGAACAAAACAATTTAATGCTCCAATAAAACTGTCACTTTTAGCTCTGGGACTTGTGGTCTTCCACATGCATGCCTTCAGCTTCACAGGTGCTGCTTACCCAGTTTTATGCTTTTTAATGTCCTTATGGAATGGCTGGCCTAGTGCAGTTTTCTTTCCAGTGTTCACTTATATTCCAGTTGAAATGTGAAGTTGAAGAAGGGCATATCAAAGGTGTCTTAAAAAGAATATGGTGTTTAATTGAAAAGTGTGTAAAAAATGGATATGGCTCTGCTTATTAATTATAAACTGCATGCAGTATGTAAAATGTACACTAGCATATAATGAACAACGCTAACAATAATGAGCTACTGGGCATATTACTTCAGTTTTGAAGTCTGAATATCTGACAGTCTAACTTAACTAAGCCTGCATATTCAGAAGAGTATTTTTAGCAAATAAATAAATAAATTGGCTACAAAAATACTTTCTAATGGACTTATGTAGATGGAGGCTTATAAGCTCACGTCTGATCTTCAGTTAAGCCCTTTTCACACTGCACGTCGGACCCGGCAAATTGCCGGAACATTGCCGGGTCGCCTTCTTTGTGAAAGCAAACACGTCCCGGGATTGATTCCGGCATTGAACCCGGGTCGGGGACCTAGTATCATTGCCCGGTTCAATCCCGGGACGAGCGCTGTGTGAACAAAAGCCAAATCTAATGCCGTGTTGAAGTGATGATGCACGTTATTGCGTGACTCTTTTACCAGCTGTTTTGAAGAAAGATCAACGTTCGCGACAAAAGAATGTGCAAACTCTAATGAAGCAGAGATCAGTTAGTTCCTCACATTCCGCTGTGATGCCGAGATCGTTCGCTTGTCGCTTGGTTCAGTTAAAGTATAACGTGCCTAATGTTTTCGACTCGTACATTACACGTCACACCCTGATGTCATGTGTCGTTTACGGGACCTTTAAGGATTGTGTGTGAAAGCACGCACATATTCAGGGTAATCACTGCCAGTGTGAAAGTGCAAAATATAGCGACATGGGAAAAAATTCCGGAACACTTTACCCGTGTATTTGCCGGAATCGAAGTGTGAAAGGGGCTTTACTTTCAGAGTGTGAGAATATACCAGACCAAAAAAACATAAGCAAAAATGATTGCTCAGCAAAGTATTACAAGTATTAATGACAGTGTGTCCTATGTGCTTCAAACAGTGATTTTAACTAGGTCCAACTGTTATTTCTGAAAAGTTATTTCTCTACAGAAAATCAGTTGAAATTCGTCTGACACAACACGAATTCTCTTTTGTCCTTCATAGCGTAGTCGGCAAACTTGACACCAACCATATTTTTAAGCAAGGAAAGGAACGATTTTTGTGATGTCTTAAATCTATAATAAGGTGATAATCACAGTACTTACATTTTGCATTTGGGGAACATACTGTTGCTGTGGTTACCACCTCAGATTTCTTTTCACAAGCACTTATTTACAGTGAGGTGAAAGTACACACTTTTACACAATTGTAATCCATCTTTGAACTTGTTGCTGAAATGTTACATTAAACTTTCCTTATGAATGATGTAGATTTAGGGCTGATTTAAATATTTGCATTTCATGACCCTTTCAAATCTTTTGTTTTGACTTTTTTGGTCCGGTTCATCACTTAATCAGGGGTGTCAGTTAATTTTTATTTACATTCAGAACATTTTGCGAAGAAAAATGATAGCTATTTAGCAATTAGCTTTTTTTTTTTCAGGACATTCTTGTCAGTCTGTCTAATTTTTCATCTAATCTGTCACAACAGGGGGATAAAAAGATCAGTCTCACTGCTCTGTCAAACAGTCTATGAATTAATAAGGTTGTATCTTTTATTTTCAAGGTTTCTAAGTTTAGCCCGTGTTGCTATGGAGCAAATGCTAATGTGTTTGGGGAATTAGGGTTTTACAGCTGGGGTTTAAACACCTCTCGGGGGCATTGTCAACTCATTTACATGAGAAAACCTTTTTAACCTTAATTCCAAAGCACACGGCTCTATTCAGTGTGGAGGCTAATGACTTTTGCTGCTCCCTGCGACCGTTTGATTTGCGTCAGCATTTTAAAGGAATGGTGCTCAGTGTTTCAACAAAGACAAGCTAACACACAATGTACAAGCACCATGGGAAAGGAAGGCCGGCATGGTGCACAGGTGAGACAGTCACTAGGGAGCCAGGACTTCTGTGTGATTCAAGATGCCGAGGACAGCAAATACAGGTGCATGAGTGTCGGAGAGCACAAGAAAGGAAAACTTACCAGGGGCTTGTAACCTGAAGTTGATGAGAAGTCTCTTTCAAACTTTATATTTTGCATGAAAATCTTGCAGGCTATTTAAGTGGCTCCTTTTTTCATGTGCATTAATAGATCAAGGTGTTTTGCTCTAAGAATGTTGTGGGCACTCAAACAACGTGGATAATGATAGAGGCAGAACTATCAATACAATTCTCATGTTATATGAAAGAGCAAGCCACTTGTATTTCATACAATGCAATGATCTTTTCATTTATATGCAGTAAAGTGCATTATCTCTGGCAAGTGGATGTATCTCAAGTCCTGTTTACAAACCCTAACCCAGAATTCATAAAAGCAGTAAGGCAATTCAGCCTCTATTTTTCTATCCCATGTCCTCAACTTCAAAGACCCCTCTTCCTGGTTCCATAAAGTGAAGCTGACTTCGCTGTGTCATGTCTTATCCATGTAGCCTCTCTGTTTTATTCACTGCACTGGTATAAAAGACCATCAGACTTGCACTGAGGTCGGCCTTTCTTTATTGAGTGGGATTGTTAAGAGGTTCCGGTGCTCAAGGTCTAAGCAGGGACAGCAGTGCTGGACTGCTACTGCTCACTGCAGAGTGCACACACACACACACACCCAATGATAAGTGTGTGCACATTCTTCTTATACTTCCAGTTATAGTTTTTCATCATCTCAGCACACAGTATTTCAGCCCATCACAGTCAGACTCCCTCCTGAGTTCACCTGGAATGACTGGGACACAGAAACACCTCCCAGTACATGGACATTGTTACACTCTGTTCTGACTTCTGTTTTCTTGCAGCGGTTCGTTGATCTGACACACACTCATTGGCTTCAGTCTTTTCTGGTCTGCTTTACGTTCTTTTTTTTTTTCACCAACCGCACAAGTTAAATATATTCCAATGTTAAACCATTAATGTAGATTTTTTACTTCATTATCTCATCTATCTATCTATCTACATACCTGCTTATCTACCAGGGTGTCACCATTTGTTTGGACAAGTACCAATGTAATGCTATTTTATTCTTTGAAGTCCTATCTAAAACCATCATATGTGGACGTGACAGTCATTCCACACCATTTTTCTAGAATATCTCATTGACTTGAAATCTCTTCTTTACATGAATCAATACATGAATCACAAGGACATGAAAAAGTCACGGGAAATCAATTGATGCGGAGTGTGGAAACTTTGAGAAGCAAAGCAGGGATGCAAGACAACGGCAGAGAGAGAAATGAGGCAAATGCACTAACACGGATAATACCTTTCCAACATCTTCATTTCCCACTTCATATTTCCCCTACAGCATGTAAAGTCAGTGGCCGGTTGAGAAGCTTGGTAATGTATGTGCAATTTAATAGGGTGCTAGAGGAAGTGAGTATAGAGGGGGCATTATGGCAGACAGATAGCAGCGAGAAAGACTCTCTATTGCATAAGCTCTTTCTATCTGATCTCATCTATTAGGTCTCTCACTATTTCTTCCCATGAGTTGCCCTGGGATCAGTAAGAGCGTTTAAGATTACATGTTTGCTGGCAGAGGCCAACCAAAGAGGTGAAAATAATTGGCTCTGTAGCCTAACCTCCATCTCATCTTGTCCTCTTCCTTTCCACCTGCTGCTGGCTGTCCTCTTGTGAATAACAACAAACATATGCTACAGTCCATGCACCTATCCCACGATTCCGCCCTCAATCCGTCTCTTCTCCATGGTGACTGATTCCCAATCGAGAGCCGCAACCAGCCTCCCCCAGGCATGCAATCAGCGTTGCTGGATATGGCTGCTGATTGGGTGCAAGGCTTGCTGGGAAATCCAGCTCAGGGCAATTAGTTGAAGAATGCCAGTATATAATGCCACACTGACGCTCAGGCCAGCCACGATGAGCTCGGTGTGTGAATAAGGCCAAGTGTAGGAAACAATAACAGCAAGCGCAAAGGCTTCTGGGGCATGGAGATCAAGGCCGCAAAACAATGCAATCTCAGTGGAGGGGAAAAATGCGCAAGAAGGGGGAAATCAGGAGGGGCTGTATAAACGAGAAAGTGTGATTATGGGAAAATGGGTTGTTTGGAGAAGGATGATAAACATTATGAAGGTGCTACAGATGGTTGCGGGTAGGGGACTGATCTGTGGGGGGAAACAATAGTGAATGGGCAACACTGTGGTCATTAAAGTCTAATTTAGGTTGACGGCAGAGAGATGTTGTTGATGTGTTTTCCCAGAGAGTGAGTTTACAATGCTGATGAGATCCTCATTGGTGCAAACTGAAGGTGTGACCTCACCTCAGCCCCACTTTTCTTCCCATAATTGCAATTTATGAATGTATGATTTTCTGCATGTAAAACTGGCCCTCTGCCTCCAAAGGGTTGTGTTAGTTCACCAGTACTTTTTCTCTCTATACAAATTATTGTTACCAGGCCACCCAATTGGTCTCAATAATAATAACCTAAAAATGTATTTATTTCATTTTTTTATTTTTAAGGGGCTCCATGGGAAAAGTTCATTTATTTCAGTAATTCAACTCAAATTGTGAAACTTGTGTATTAAATAAATTCAATGCACACAGACTGAAGTAGTTTAAGTCTTTTTTTTTTTTTTTTTTACAAAAACCCACAAAATTTACTATCTCAACAAATTAGAAAATGAGCCTTCAAAATGGTCTCTCAGTGTGGCTTACTAGGCTTTTGACCAATAGGTTACACTTTTATAAAATTAATGTGGCGTGTTCCATGTGAGGAAACAATGGCATACACAAAGTTTGGTGTCAATGTGTCAAAGCTTTGCAGAGATACAGCCTTTAACATAATCTGGTATTATGCCTCAAATTTGTTACGTCACTGTAGAAAAACGGTTTTGTCTATCAAAGGAAGAAATTCATATCTTTTTGTCATCATTGTCTGGTAATGATCTGATCCAAAATACAGTTTTGGTGAAAATTGTACCAAGGTCAAGAAGGAGTTTGAAAAAAGATTTTCATAAATCATAGGTTTTCAAAATAAATCTAAATAGCGTACAGGAAGTTCGCCCCACAGTGGCATAATTGTTATCTATGTTGTCGGCATGACCAAATAAATATTTTGAAACCAGTTTCAATATAATAAGCTAATCCAATCAAAAATGATAAGCATTTTTGGAAATTTCATAATTAATGGTTAATGAATGGTTCAAAAATCTTTACTAAATAGATGGCGCTCTTATCAATAAGATGCGGCCTGGATGGTGTGAAGTTTCAATGGCACATACAAAGATTTGCAGAAAAACAGCCTCAGATGCAATTTGGTATTTTTCCAGCAAATCTATTGATGCGCTAAACAAAAACTGTTTCATATATTGACGCAAAATCCAGAACTTTTTGCCTGCTTGATCTGAAGATGATCCCCTTCAAATTTGGTGAAAATCAGACCAACGGTCTAATTGGAGTTAGAAAAGGTAGGTTTTTAACATTCATTAAAATGGCAGGCAGGAAGTTAAGGCCAATTATGGAAAAACTGGTTTCAATGTTCTGAGCATGATCCAAGGAATCTATTAACAGTCTCAATACAATAAGTTGATGTAATTAAAAGTTATTAGCATTTTTAGAAATTTCATTATTACTTTTGACCACAAGGTAATGCTGTCCCCAAAATGTTTGAGTACCATCAGGACATGGTGCTGAAGTCACAGCGAGATTCGTAACGATACGTCTATGCACCTTCGTTGCTTGGCCCCTAATAATTAATAATCATAATTATATATATATATATATATATATATATATATATATATATATATATATATATATATATATATATATATATATATATATATATACATATATTTCTTTTTTCACCACATTAAGGTTTGTTGGTTGTGGCTAGAATTTGACTTATAATCAGTTTGACTGATATTATTAACTGTTTCATTATCTATTTTCAATTGATTGTACATTCATTTTACAATCATTAATTTTTCAAATGAGAAAGTCATACCATTTTAATCTTAACAGTTAAACGTAGTAAAATAGAGCAAAATTTGCATCCTTTAAGGTCACAATACAACTTTGCATACATGTAATGAAAAGTTGCTGTAAAGGCAATGTAATGAGAGATCACACAACAAAGTATTATGATGGGGAAAATGTAAATAAGGATGATGTTTTTTTATAGATGAATATGTAATTCTGCTCCATGTGGTGAGCTTGGACACAACACAAAGGTTTTAATAGGAATGTCGTTGCAGGGTTTAAGTCATCAAAGAGACCTCTTTTGAAAATAATGGAGGTTACTGAACTGTAGTGTAATTAACCATGAAGGCTATTGCGACTAATGGTAGAAAAAAAAAGGATCTTACGTAATTGCTTTTATATAACTGAAGCTCGGCTCAACATAAATGGCTGTGTTTTAAAAAATCTCCATCCCACCTTTGCTGTTTGGATCCAGCAAATTGTCAAGGGCGGTAATATCCGAGTGATTTGTTGAGTGGCTGATCATAAGAAAATGGGTCATTTCCATTTATGTGTGGCCTCACAGTAAAAATGCCTAATTGGGAATGATGGATCTGGGCATGTAGTTCCTAAATTCTGTTTCTGAGGGAGATGAACCAATGATAAGTGTCACTGCTCTAACTTTTCGCATGCAGGATTTCGATGAGCGATTACAGTTAACACAAGAAATCAGCACACCCTGTTGTCCCAATTTTCCATATTAAATGTCGTTACAACCCCCAATGATTATTTTAATGAAGGGAAATCTGAACAAACAGGAAAAATAATATTAAAGTAGGTCCATGATGTCCTGTGTGCTCATGAACATGGTAGTCGTCTGAATACAAATGGAGATCAGGTTCTATTTTTATCAGAGGAGCTCCTAGCGCACTCAAACTGCATGTTCTACCACTCCTCCTCAAGTTGTATTTTGAGCCAGTGTCATCAGAGAGATTAAATAAATTATCACAACATACATTTATTGTGCGATCACTGTCTTTCTTCGCTTTATTTGAGATGACGATGTAACTGTGACAGGAGGAACAAGTCTTTTCTGGCATCTTCAGCCCAATCGAAACACCCCTACGGCTATGCTTCAAAAATGAACCAAAAACACTCATCATTCCAGTTGCGCAGCCCAGATCAAGCTATTGTTCGCCATCACGTACTTATTCTGCTCTCTTCAGAGGCTGCGATTAGTGTGTGAGTGTTTGTATTCTGTGGGAATTGTAGAGACCCCGGCACTGTTTCCTGATCAGCGGAGTGCAAGCCGGGTTCAAAGATAGAGATGCATTTAACAGAGGCACCCTGCATTTAACTGGCCTGCAGCCAACAGCTACAAAACTGCTGTGTGCAGAGGATAATAACAAGCACAAAAAGGGATGGAAGTAAAACGAGAGTTTTTTAAACAGGAAATGCACTGTTTTTTTCCTTGAAGCATTATTAGTAAACTGGACGCTGTAGCCTACTTGTAAACTTTCTCTGTTTATAAGGGCCAGAAATTGCCATGGTAATAGTGGCATCATGGTAATCATGTTTCAGACGTGATATCATCATGGTACATGTCTAAAAAACATGGTAATACCATGGTACATGTTCAACAAAAATGGTATAGTCTTGGTAAATGTCCTTAAAGTATCATCATGGTACATCTCTAATAAACATTGTATTTTCACATTACATTGAAGTGTGACTTTGCAACATGTTGGCAGTACCAACCAAGCAACTTTATTTTGTCTTTAGTATCACTGAAGCATCTTGAATACCATTGTCTGAAGTACCTTGAATAGTTTTAAAATACCATTGTACATGAACATAGTAATTATTCAGTAATGTTATTTTGAAAATATATATATTTTTAGTTTTCTGCGACTGTGAAAACTGTTTTGTTCAGCCCTTACCATGGTATACAAAGTTGTGAACCATCTGATACCAACTGTAACTTACAGCCTATCACCACATCATATTTATAAAGATCTCTTTCCATCAGAACAAGCACATCTCACTTGCCTTTATCCTCAGTTGCGAATGTCCTTGATGTAGTGATTTGTCCCCTTAGGTTAACTGCATTCTCTTGCCCAAAATACACAATATCTTAATATAGAGTACAGCTATCAGCCACAGAGCTTGAGTGACACACTTAATGTGAATCACAGAGGCTTTTTTTCTGGCTTTTGGTTCTACTGGGTTTGTAGCCTTCTCATATTGGCGATGTTGTGGTCTTGCCAATATGTAGACAATTACAGGGAGGGCAACTACAGGAACAACTCTGTGGCAAAAACGGCCATTCCCGTCTTCCTAAGCGAGTCTGGGAAAAAAAGAGAGATCTTTCAACACACTGCGCCCGTTAGGTTGTGTCATTAATGCTGTCTCCTGCTGAGGACGTTAAAGTCAGGGAAGCGGTTTAACTGGTCCTCAGGTGAGATTTTACTGGCGTGGGCAGATTTTGTGTCTTATGTATACGTCCGTTTCTTTGCAAGAGAAGCAAATTTCAAAACTTGTTGACTGTATTGTCATCGCACTCTTCGGTTAACCTCACCCCTGAGGGTAGTAGAGTTCGGTTTCCTTTTATACTCGTCCTACACATGATCATTTTCCCTTGTCATTTCCTCGGCCTGAGGTCTAAGAGTATATGGCAAACACGTCCAATTCTATCCCCCATCTGCCTGTTTTCCGTCCAGACCTTCCCCTTGCCAGACTCCTCCAAAATTTGACAATGTCCCTGAATCCTACGATTGAAAAAACACATCCATCTTCTCAGCGTAGGCCCATTAATATTACTGGATCCTGTGTCTAAAGGTCCTCAGCGAATCATTCCATTTACTTCCAGCAATAGGAAGTGCATTCATTACGAACCAAATGCATTGGGCAGTCAAATCCCCATTCGATTCAGCCGAGTGCTCCCGTCTATATCCGTGGTTCTTTGGGGAGGTTTTAGCAGGTTTTCTCATTGTGTCTGCTGTCCTGTTTTTTATTTTTATTTTTTTATAACCATTCTGTGATTCTCCAGGCTATTTTCACCTCCTTCTTCCCCATATCCTTCCCCCAGCAAGCTGGCTCGGCTTGGGGTACATCTGGCACTTGCATCTGGGAGGCTGGAACACGGAGTTTGAATGCAGGTGTCTCTAATAAAGGGGTGCATATTAAGCACGATGGGCTTGGGAAGTGTATTTTTTCCCAGTGTAGATGGACACTCGACTCTGAGTGATTACTTTCCTGTCTGGTTTGTTGTTTTACAGCACAACAGAAGTTAATGGGAATTGAAAAGAAAGAAGTCGTTTTAACACAACATGCTTGGACATTTCTAATTTGTCTATTCTGAGCATAAAAAGAAAGTTCCCTGGTGGTTTTGCAGTGCTACGTTGTTGATGCCCGTGGCTCTCCTCTTGAGAAGCTGACCCCTGCTTGTGCAATTGCATTTTGGGTCATATTTCCCTCTGCTGGGAAGCCGGTTGACATTTTGAATTCTTTTTCCTGTCCCAGCTTGCTTCTCGATGCCAGTTAGGCCTATTGAATGCGAAACAGTAGGATTGTGGATGACTGGATTTGTCCCCATGTACTGGAAAGGGAGGATGGTGGGTTATTGAATTGCAGCAACGAATGAGGCTTGATTTTCAGCCTTTATTTTACGGAAAACATAACTATTGAAATAGAATGGAGCCGGTGTGCCATTGTTGTGTGAATGTGTCAAATGAACGGTTAATTTAACTTCAAACGTCAGGGCAGAAGGAGCGATTGCACCATCAAAACTGAGAACAAATAGCGAAAGAGCACATTGGTACAGTCACGCACCACAGTTCCTAATTAAACTAATTAAATTATTCTAGACTGTGCCCATTACGATCTAAAATAGAGTGCCTTTCCTTGAGGATATTTTTCTGCTGTTTTGCATCCATAAAGCTCATCTAAATTGTGTGCTGCTGCTCGGATGAAAATTTGATGCTCTGCACGCTCCAGTCTCTCCCGTTACACCATTTGGCATAACAAGCTCAGCACTTCCTCTTCTCTTTTTGATGGGGTTGCACAGTTGATATCTCTCTCTCCCTCTCTCTCTTGTCGCCCTCCTCTGCTGTCAAATCAATATTGTGCACGCAAAGGCAGCATGTCATGTGAGACACACAGAAGGAATTGTGCACAAAGCCAGGCATCATGGGACATGTATGTGCACACGTGAGCACAGTGCACTCACACTTCTCATGCATGCTTGAAATTGGTAAGGATAGCCGAGATCCAGCTTTATTTTTTCATGGATCGGTTTTCAGAGTGCCGCATTTGCACAATACGATACTTCAGTCTGCCAAACCCTAGTGGACGCTAGTGTGTGGTTTAGTTTTGTTTCTGCACTGACAAAGTGTCTGTAATAGTGTTATATTACTGCTGCTTATTTATGCAAGTCAACTGAAAGCAAGTGATCTGCTTTTTCCCTCTTTAGTGTTTATTATCCAACATTATTTGCAGACCATTCAAAGGTTTTTTTTTTTTTTTTTTTGTGAATTGAAAGCAATCGGTATCTCTAATTTTTGCTTTTCTTAGTTTAAATGTCTACGATAGAGCTGAACTATATAGCTAAAATGTTGTTTTTTTTTCTTTGGCAAGCACTTTAAAGTCTACCTTTTTATGTATCGTTGATGTACATCTCAAATTTATCCTATTTGATATATATCTCAAAGTATTGGCAAAAAGGGACAGGCATAGGATTGACTGAATCACTAAAATGAATCTAATTTACCAATTCTAACACTATTTTTGCTACTGAAGCTTAATTCAGAATTCAGAAGCTAAGTCGCCATTGATGTAAGACCCTCAGCAAGGCCACAGCCCAGACCTCCCCGCAGCGTGTTGAGCATCCTCAATGTCATTCCCTCTCTTGTTGTGCCCTGTGCCCTCCCCTCCTTCGTCTCTCTTTCTCCCTCTATTTCTCTTTGTCCTCAGCTTGGGAGACTGCAACTTGAAGGTCATTGAGTGAAAGTGTTGTCAGACAGTGAGGGAGTGTAAAAAGCATCCTCTCACACAGGCTCTCAGGCCTTATGATCATATTAATGCAGATGTTCTCTGGCCTTTGGTGACTCATCTGGCATTAAAACATCTCAGAAAGAGATCAGAAAGCGCTGCTCTTTGAACAAAATAGAGCAAAACTGCTCAACCTTGCATTTGTGTCCACTGTTTCACTGAAAGGTCATTCCGATATCTAAATAACACACAACGTCAACGCCAGTGCTGCAGGTTGTTTTTGTCTCCAAATCTGTGTATACTCTAAAAATCAAACATGCAATTTTCTAGACACTTTTTCTAGTGTTAAGACACACTCTAAACAAGAAATAAAACAGAGCTGTAATTTCAGAAAATTTGTCTAATAAACTGTTAAACTCAACATGAAATTATGTTAACAACCCATTTTACTTCTTGACTTTATTTTGAAGGAAATAGTAATCAGCAAGAAAAAAATGAGTGAGGTGTGTTTTTATGGGTTATGGGTTAAATGGGTGTTAGCAAAACTCGAACGCAAGTTTGTAGTTGCTAAGCTGTTCAAGTTCATCCTTTATCTATGCTATCATATATTTTGCTGTCATTGTTGTTAGTTTAATGCCATTATCTACAACCATAGCCTAAATATGGTTCATATAGCGGAAAATCATCTCAGAGGAAGGGCAAGTTATTTTGATAAAGATTATATAAATAAGATTAGGAATGTATTCAATAAATAATACGTTTTTGGTTTTGACCTTATCTTGAACACTTTAAATTGCAAATGACCATACAATCTCATGAACTTTTCGCTGATCCAGTTAGCCTTGTGGTGGTTTGGCTTGTGGACTCTAAGAGCAACCACACTTTTGCATTATTCACCAGTTATTTCCCAAACATTGTGTAATGGTAAGAAAGTATTGCTGCGTATTGCAGAATCGTCCACCAAATTGAACGGAGTGTGTCAAGTAGATCCTTTTGTCTTGTCTGATGTAGACCCCAGCACAGTGACCACCATGAACTCCCTTGAACTCCCACCATCTGTTTGTGCAATTTTTTAAAAGTTTTTTTACAACATGCTACCGCCTTTAAAAAAAAAAAAAATGTACAATGGGTTCATTGATACGCCATTTTCAGTGGCTACTGAGTGATCCTCTTGAGGAGCAAGACCTTTGTGGGTCTCATTTCCCCCTGACGGCCTAGAAGCAGCAACCCGGGGATTGTGGGATTTGGTCTTTGAATCATACACTAAGAAATGATTGCAAGGAAAGCTAGAACTGACACGAACTCGTTCAGTGTAGAATTTCATTAGTACTGTTCAACAGATGAGCGTGTCTTGACTCACTCAGCCATTGTGGGTAAAAGCCATTCCACCAGTACCGCATAAGATTTCACAGTGGCCTGCCTCCCTTTGGTTTGTCTGCTACGCCCACTTCTTGAGAAACATATGCGTCATTTGTGAGTCAATTAATGATAAGTGTACAATCAGAGCATGCTGCTGGTTGTGAGCCTTTGGGTGTTATAGAAAAGTAATGTTCCTGCTTGTTGTGAAGCTTCATTTCGCCTTTGCTCACACCGACTTCCTGGCACACCTGCATTGTGTTAATTCGGAATGCTTAACAGGTTTTTCTCAGGTGCGTATGCTGAGTATCATCTATAGACACCTTTGTTGATTAAAGAAACAGCTGCCATCTGGTGGGGCCGGGCAGGAGGTTTAAGTGTCACCTTTGCCTTGTGGGCTTGGCTGCTCTGTAGCACAAACAACCTTGGAGCCCCAGACTTGTCATAGTCCACCGGCCAAGCAGAGTGCTGCGAGCCACATGGTGGGAAGCAGAAGAGTCTGACCGTTCGAGTTTTGCACTGCAGGGGTGGGACACACCATTAACAACAGAAGCGGTGGAATCAGTATGGTTCGGTGTAGGAAGGTAGGGTCGTCCTGCCCTTCACAGGGCTAATCAACCAAACCCTGCGCCGCCTGAAGACTGCCCACACCATGTTGTTAAGGAGGCCTGTTTAAAATATGGTGCAGCATGGGGCTCTCTGCCATTTTTGACTGCAAGATGAAAAAGCATGAGATGGCCTTGTCATCTGGCATTCTTTTAAGTAGGTCACTATAAGGATCACTTGATTTCGGCTGAGCGAATCGGGTGCACGGCTTGGAAACGCTCATACATATTCATCAGTGCTGTTTTTGTTGTGCTGCCTGCATATTTAATCTTTAAAGCCATAGTTTTACAATAACAAATCAAGTAATTTGTGTGGATGCTTTGGCTAAATATGAAAATTAATAATTTTATTGCTGATAAATGAAAGAGTTGCATGATTTGGGAATACAACCAGGTTATTAACTGGAACTCAATCCTTGTTTTTCCCACAGCAGTGTAAACGGTTACCTTTGATCAATGTTGAATTAAATGCATGAATTATGGATATTTCTTGTGCAAACAAGTCTTAATTATCATTGTGCTTTTGCAGTATGTTTACATTTGGAACATTTCTGGGTAGAATTTGTTGGAGTTGAGTAACTCAAACGATGGTGTTAACAATGCCAAGGTCATGGGTTCGACTCAGAGGGAATGCATGAGTTTATAAAAGGCATACTTTAAATTCCTGTAAGTTTGGATACATTGTCAAAAGCATAAATGTTAATTTTATTTGTTAAGGTGTTTTTGCAATGATATTGTAAACCAAGGATGCCAAACTCAGATCCTCGAGGTCCAGAGATTATTTTCAACATTGCTCTGATGCACATACCTGTAGTTTAGAAATAACCCAGAAGGACTTGATTAGCCGGATCAGATGTGTTTAATTAGGGTTAAAGCTAAACTCTGCAGGACTATGGCCCCCCTTGAACTGAGTTTGGTGTAGACCAAAAGGTAAAGGGCTTCGTGAAATAAACACAAAGGGACTTGACACACAAGTCAAGTTTGTGTGAAATCCATGCCATGCTTTGTTAGATTAAATATGACTATACAAAGATGACAGTTATGGGAACAGATTTACTTATCTCATACCCAAGAGTTGAATCCTTCCCAAACTTAAACAAACACTCTTACATTTACACTCCACCAAGTGCAAATACATACCTTGCAGCTGTAGATAATATGACGTGAAAGCAAACCAGATGTCAGATTTGTTGAACATGAACCTTTCTAATGACCGCTCTCGAAATGGAGAATGTTTGTGTGAGGATGGGTTTTTGCAGAGATGTCTTTGGCTTGCAAAAGAAGAGTGATTTTTGCCTCCATTAACAGCTGTGGTGGCACTAGAAGCAGTTCATTACATTCATAAACTCGTTCCCCATGCAAATGTGTTCAGAAGAGGATCCATGGACATGTCGTCTTAATCTGATGTACACAGTGCCATAGCAACGCGGTGCTAAAGGAGCCAACTAAACAGCTTTCCCACGACTTGATTATAATAACAGCAGCCGTATCCGATAAACAAGCTTTTTGTGTGCACCATTAAAAAGGATAGTTCACCCAAAAATGAAACAAACAAACAAAAATATATACAAAAAATATGTCATTATTTACTCTCTCTCTCTCACACATCCCAAATGACCCATATGTCTTTATCTTCTTTGGGATAAAAAAAAATGTTTTGTAAAATGTGTGAGCTGCTCTTTTACATTCAAGGTGCACAGTAGTGTTTAATATCAAGGATCCTGTAAAATCAATGATGTGTTTTGGCTGAGAGTCATTGGGATCCACAGAATACACAAACACCAAGACAAACTAGTCTCAGCTTCTTGAAAATGATTTCCCATAGGGGTGTCAGAAGGGTCAGTAAATAAATATTAAAACGAAACATTGTGCAGAGAAAAAATTGAAACCTCCACCCTGCTTCCATGTTAGGTCATAACTGTAGAGTTACCGAACACGTAACTATTTTTTTTTTTTTTTCTATTTTTTTTTTTCAACGTTAACCTTGAGGTCATCAATATTACTATTATTATATTAATTGGTTAACATTTGAATGTTATTAAGAAAGACTGTGATTATTGTAAAAATGCTACTGCATTAATAAAAATAAAATGTGTGACCCACATTTTGTGAAAATGTTTTTGCAAAGGAACACTGAGTACATTTCTTATCTTTTTTCAAATGCCTGCTTTCATCATTGTGGGAAACTAAAGCAAGGTCAAGCAATCAACGGTTCTCTGTGTTGTTGTTTTTTTTTTTCTTCTTTTACTTGAGTCTCATCAGGTTGGACAGGTTAAGCCACTGTGTTGGATCAGAGAGGATTTCTGAAGTTGAAAAACAGGAGATACTCCTGCACCTGGCAGTAAAATGATGAGTGCCTGGCCTGATAGAGTATCCACAAACTGCATATAGGTTCTGAGAATATATTTGAGGTCACACTACACCATTCCCATTGTGGAGAGGAGTATTACGTGTTCAAACTAAAATGAAGGCACATAATGGTTTTGAAGGAGGAAAATGAGTTTTCAGCCAGGTTCTGGAGAGGTTAAAGTATTATCTTTGATGCTTGGGAGATTAATTTTGAAATATATTGCTAAAGGCAAGCATCACTATAACTATTACTCTTATTTAAGGTTAGGAAATTAACATAACCTTAATGTCATGTATTGAACTTCAGCATGTTTGAGATACCTTAAACATGCCTTGATGAGAGATTTATTTTATGAGCATCCATATTTACTCTTTTAAAAAGTGAAAAGGGTGGAAAACCCCTATATGTGCCGCAATATCATAGAAACGTACAGTATTGTTCAAAATAATAGCAGTACAATGTGACTAACCAGAATAATCAAGGTTTTTGGTATATTTTTTATTGCTACGTGGCAAACAAGTTACCAGTAGGTTCAGTAGATTCTCAGAAAACAAATGATACCCAGCATTCATGATATGCACGCTCTTAAGGCTATGCAATAGGGCAATTAGTTGAATTAGTTGAAAGGGGTGTGTTCAAAAAAATAGCAGTGTGGCATTCAATCACTGAGGTCATCAATTTTGTGAAGAAACAGGTGTGAATCAGGTGGCCCCTATTTAAGGATGAAGCCAACACTTGTTGAACATGCATTTGAAAGCTGAGGAAAATGGGTCGTTCAAGACATTGTTCAGAAGAACAGCGTACTTTGATTAAAAAGTTGATTAGAGAGGGGAAAACCTATAAAGAGGTGCAAAAAATGATAGGCTGTTCAGCTAAAATGATCTCCAATGCCTTAAAATGGAGAGCAAAACCAAAGAGACGTGGAAGAAAACGGAAGACAACCATCAAAATGGATAGAAGAATAACCAGAATGGCAAAGGCTCAGCCAATGATCACCTCCAGGATGATCAAAGACAGTCTGGAGTTACCTGTAAGTACTGTGACAGTTAGTCGACGTCTGTGTGAAGCTAATCTATTTTCAAGAATCCCCCGCAAAGTCCCTCTGTTAAAAAAAAGGCATGTGCAGAAGAGGTTACAATTTGCCAAAGAACACATCAACTGGCCTAAAGAGAAATGGAGGAACATTTTGTGGACTGATGAGAGTAAAATTGTTCTTTTTGGGTCCAAGGGCCACAGGCAGTTTGTGAGACGACCCCCAAACTCTGAATTCAAGCCACAGTACACAGTGAAGACAGTGAAGCATGGAGGTGCAAGCATCATGATATGGGCATGTTTCTCCTACTATGGTGTTGGGCCTATTTATCGCATACCAGGGATCATGGATCAGTTTGCATATGTTAAAATACTTGAAGAGGTCATGTTGCCCTATGCTGAAGAGGACATGCCCTTGAAATGGTTGTTTCAACAAGACAATGACCCAAAACACACTAGTAAACGGGCAAAGTCTTGGTTCCAAACCAACAAAATTAATGTTATGGAGTGGCCAGCCCAATCTCCAGACCTTAATCCAATTGAGAACTTGTGGGGTGATATCAAAAATGCTGTTTCTGAAGCAAAACCAAGAAATGTGAATGAATTGTGGAATGTTGTTAAAGAATCACGGAGTGGAATAACAGTTGAGAGGTGCCACAAGTTGGTTGACTCCATGCCACACAGATGTCAAGCAGTTTTAAAAAACTGTGGTCATACAACTAAATATTAGTTTAGTGATTCAGAGGATTGCTAAATGGAAAAAAAAAAAAATGTTTGTACAAAATAGTTTTGAGTTTGTACAGTCAAAGGTAGACACTGCTATTTTTTTGAACACACCCCTTTCAACTAATTCAACTAATTGCCCAATTGCACAGCCTTAAGAGCGTGCATATCATGAATGCTGGGTCTTGTTTGTTTTCTGACAATCTACTGAACCTACTGGTAACTTGTTTGCCACGTAGCAATAAAAAAATATACGAAAAACCTTGATTATTCTGGTTAGTCACATTGTACTGCTATTATTTTGAACAATACTGTATGTCCACCCAAAATATATTTTTGCATAAGCATACACAACTTTTTCTTCAGCAAATGTTGGGTATTCCAGTGACTTTATGGACTTCTGAGTGAGAAAATTAAATTTTCAGTGTAGTAAGTACAAGACACTGAGAAGTCGTGTCACACACCCATGTGCATCATATGCATGTCTTGAAACGAATGCTACCAGTGCAACAGAAATTGCTTTCAGTCAAATTAAGTTTTGCTCAACCACTATGAACAAAATCATGACAGACAAGCTGTATCTTGTTTAGTTCAGGCAGCACTGTTTGTCTTGGAGGACTGAGCAACTGCATCTTTATTCCTAGAGATAGCACAGAAAAAAAAACAGTGCTGCTGTATTCAAACTAGGGACAAATAGTCGTATATCTTAGAATTGACTTAAAAGTGCACTTCAGGACAGCTCCGGGTTTGGCTGAATGCAGAGAAATCTTGAGCCAGGAAGTAAATGTTTTTCTACAATGTCAATTGCTTTTTCAAACTGAGCATACTCGTCTTTCAGAGAAAAGCTCTGTATTTTAAAAGTATTAATTAATTCTAACATCAAACAAGAGTTACAATAAGAAACTCCTATTCCGTCTGAAAATAATTTTGTGCTTTTTGGTTTGCTGCCATCGGGGTTGCTGAGAGTGGATGAGGGTTAACAAATCGTTTCCAGCACCTTTAAAAGACGGTTTTGTTTGGCATTTAATGAAGGTGTTTTGGCCAAGACAGGTAGGGCATTCACCCATGAGTGTGTGTGCAGTGTTAGGGGGCGGCAGGACCACTTTATTGGAGTCTCTGATCGTGCTGTGATGAAGATCACACCTAGCGTCGCATTGAGTTGGCAGTGTGTGTATGGCCAGACAGGTGTTCACTCAATAGCTGTCCTACTTTTCTGACCTTAAAGCTTTTAATCAGCTCTGTCTGAGATCCCGTCTATCCTTTCAAAGCATGACAGTGGTGGAGAGATCGAGGGAGGGGTAGGGAGAGGCCAGCGTAGGGCTGGTGCTTTGACAAAATCCTTAAAAAGGAGAATGGGGGGGTTATTGCCCTGCCCTTGTGAGAGAGAGAGAGAGAGAGAGAGAGAGAGAGAGAATACACTGTATGTCTTAAAAATTAAATGTTCGTTTGATTCTCTGATCAGCTAACCAACTATAAGGTCTTTAATGGATCGTTCGCCATAAAATTTTAATTATGTCCATCCAAACAGCTGCTGGCAGCCATTGACTTAATATTTTCCTCATACTGTTTGGTTATCAAAATATCTAATTTGTTCAACAGAAAAATTAATTAATTAATTAATTAATTAAATATTCAATAATAATACTCATACAGGTTTCAAACAACACGAGGGTGAGTAAATTACACAATTTTATTTTTAAACTAATTTTAATTTTATTTTGCTATTTAAAAAGCAAAACACTTATAGCTTCAGATGCTAAAAAAAGGGGCCAAAAATATCAGAATATTCATGCTTTGTTAATGTGAAGCTATAAGTAATGATATACTGAGGAATGTGCTTATGTTATTTCAAACCTGTACACTTTTTCTTTCTTCTCTGGAACATAACAGAAGATAGTTTCAAAAATGTATCAGTGTCAAATAGACCCAATTTTGCAATATTGTTGTATGCTCAACATTTTTTTCCCCTCTATCTCAAAAGATATATAGTATGAGAGTGGAGTGACTAAATGATGAAAGATTGACATTTTTGTGTGGGCTACTGATATCATATTACTTAGCACAGGATATATATATATATATATATATATATATATATATATATATATATATATATATATATATATATATATATATATATATATATACATCATGACAACAAAAACTGTAAAACATTAGAATAAAGAAAAGGAAAAAAAAGTTATTTTTTAATTTTCTCCACACTGAATTGCAAATGTGTGGTCATTTGCATTGGCAGAAACATACTTCTGCATTCTCCAGGTGGGTGCCATGTGTTGGCAGTGGTTGAAATGAGTCGCTATTATATGCAAAAAATTTTGGTATTTAAAAAAAAAAAAAGCTATAGAAATTGTTGCTCCAGCGGAAGCATCCGGGGCATGTGAGTCATTTTCACCGGAATACGGTTTGTTCTATGAGAGGAAATGATGATGAGTTGAATCCTTTGCTACTAGCAAGTTTGTGTTGTAGCTGTAAGCTGCAGATTTCCCGAGACTGTGCTCGGTTTTGAGTTCTTTCTAGCGGTGCTCCTCCACTTGCAAGGTTCAGTGAGTGACATTAATTTCAATCCAAGCTAATTGAGTTGTTGAATCTCCCTTTGAGTTCCTTTTCTCGCTCGCTTCAGGGTCTCTGATCAATAGTAATACACTATTGTGATATGTCAGCTAGACTTATTTATATATTTACCCCATTCTTTCTTTATAAAAGGGTATCAGGTGAAAAGCAGACACTTTTCACAGCTGATTGTCTCCCCTTGTAAGAATGGCTTGGTAGACAGGTGGGGATGTTTGAATTCATTGTTTAGCCTGACACGATTTAGAGTTTAAATACATCTTTGAATTAGCAGGTAGATGTATTGTAGCTTAAATGGCTATTACTGAAGAAAATTGTTAAAATAGTTGTTACTGCATTTACATTAACTGTTCTGAACTCCACAATTACCTGCAGCCTTGGTTAAATCTTTTTTTTTTTTTTTTTTTGCTCATATAACACCTTTTACCAACAGAGAATCATATCATCTTTGTTTCTAATACCCCTTTATCCTTAACCAGACCTCAAATGGACATGCTGTTTGCTTCATCTTAATGCATAATCTAGTTGTTTTATGGAATTGAAAAGAATCTACTTCTCAAAAACCTTAGATTTTCAGACCCACTGCAAAATCCCACAAGTTCATTTCTCGTTTTCCAGCCGAGACCCTCTTTTGTGAGTCCACCCACCCTGCTGCTTTCAGACACCCGGGCGATTACCTCAGCCACAATTAACTAGCCATGCTATTTTCCTTCCCCCAACCACACTGACTTTCAGAACACTATATGCTAACACACATATGCTAACGTTCTTTGTAGAAGGATCCTCTGGTGGGTCCCTTTACCTCATGGCCTTCATGTCAATATACATCGTTGGACTTCTGAGGTCTTGTGGGGGAATACTGTAACTCATTCCACCCCTCGACATTTTCAGACGTTCTCCCTCTTCTCAACCTGTGGTTTTGTGGTTCTTGTCTTCATCTCGTAGCCAGCTACTTTTCATTTAATTGAAAGCCAAAAGTGCCTCAATGTTTAACTCTTCAAATGTGCAATCAGCACCCCGGTTCCGCACTTCGCTTCTGAGAAATCTCTCGTTCTGCGTTGTTCGAAAGAAATGTTCTTGTTTCTGCTTAGATGCTATCAGAATGTTACTATAGCTCTGCGCTGCTGTGCAGTCGTTCGCTTGATGACCGCAAAGTGATTTGGTGAGTTTATAAATGAAGAAAAATGTCATCCTAATATCAAGTTCCACCCATCGCACCGCAGACTGCCGGGTTTTGTTGGTGAGGGAGGATATTGACGGAAGGACATGCATTATGATAAATGATGTGTCATTTGGATTGGGTTTCCACTGCTCTTTGATGTGCGACCTGGAATAACAACATCCAGACTCGCTGAGATGATCGGACAGATTTTTGGAAAGCTTCCGTGATTACAACAAAAGTCACATTGAAAGTTTCTAGAACTGTAGGGAAGGCGAAAACTGGATAATGGACCTAGATGTAGTGTGCTCTGGACCCGCTATGCATTGAAGTTTGTACGTATGTGCGTGTGCATGTGAGGATATGGGAAAATCTCTGAAATGTGGTGTGTGGTGAAGAGTTGGAGGAGGGGGACTCGACGTCCCTCTACCCAGCTGGGTAGCACATGCACTGGAGACTAAAGGAGCACAAGAGATGTGGTGAGCATTCCGTGGGCTGTATGTGGAGAATGGAACGCTCCCAAAGAGCCCTTGGAAAGATCCATTGTGGTCTTGGTCATGGAAATAGTACAGCCCCGTACTCTTGGAGTTCTTCTTAGAAACGCTGAACAATATATGCATCACCCTCTTTACTTGTCTCCTCTTCTTTTTTCTTTTAGTTTAGCGCTCTGATAGCACTTTTTCACTGACATGATTCTGGTGCGGGTTCCAGGCCAGTGCCAATTCTCAAACTGTTCTGTACATTTCTACCACATGAAAGTGGGTTCCAGGTTCTGTGAGGTCTGCAAAGTTTGTTTCTAAACTCATTATAGTCAGGTAAACCTTACTTAGCAGTGTCATAGTTCTCAGGAACATGAACCATTCTTGAGACATGACTAGTCTAATGTTAGACTGGCTGATATGGAAGCCATTTTGGGCTTACTGACTCCTAGTGGTGTGGAGGCAGCATCCCGCAAAAGTAAAAAAAAAAAAAAATTGGTTACCCATGACATGGTGAGAAATTTTATGTTTACATTCAGTCATTGTTTGTTTATTTCATATGCAAAGATGTCTGATAATAGGAGGGATAGAAAGAAGAATTATCGCTTGATTATGTGACCTCAACATGGTTACGCCATGCAATCGGCCATTCCTGTATTTTTTTTTTTTTTTTTTAATGAAGCTTCTACTATGACCAAAATCTTCATCTTATGAAGTAAAGATTATTTTAAAAACCATTTTATAACAAAATATGCATTTATTTATTTGGGGGTAATACTTTTTTTTAATGAGGTAAAAGTTGTTGAGTTCTCTTTTGAATTGAAGATCATCATCCCAGAAGTTCATGTGAAATGTTAGTGCTTGCAAAAGCGATAATGACTGCTAACATCTCTGATAGTGCTAACTACACTGTCTTGACTGAGAAAAAGTGCTAAACCCTTATGTAATGAGTCAAGTGCCCCAAACCTTATTTAAAATATTGTAGAATATTGTAAATGTGATATGAAACTATGATGATTTATCCATTTATTTATTTATTTATTTATTTTTCCTCATAGTTGTAGCTTTGTATAAATATTCCCAATGTTCTTTCAGTTACACATCTCTATAATCTCATCTAGCACCAGATGACAGATGATGACACTGGCCGGTCGCATACTAAATATATGTGTTAATTGTGAGTGGTCCAGACTCTCTCACTACCCTCTCCAGTGGGAGTGTGAATTCCCAACCGGACATGTTAATGGATCAATCTGCTCTGTCGAATGAGGGGGAGACACCAAAGCTGCCCACTGGCCCAGCTGTCCTGTTTCCACAACACTGGCCTGTTTAAACCCTGATAATAAACCATGCTCTTTGATGTCAGATGGACATTTCATATTTTTCTGCAAATCGTTAAAAATGGATGAATCTCTCAACATGACTTCCTTCTAAGAAATCTTCATAAAACACTTTCATCAGAGATACGCAGGAGGGAGCTTGAGGATTTCAGCAGCACCTCAACATCAAATATTGATTATCTGTTCTCTTTTTGTTTTTAAATTAGTCCTCCCATCAGGGGGTTGTGCTACTGTTAGTCACCGGAGCCTTGGGAGTTTGGAAAGCTAATCACAGGTTAAGACATCAGGAAAGCCTTAATGAAAAGTGTCTAAAGCCAACGCCAGTATTGAGTCAATATAAAACCTATGTACAAAGTGTCTACAAATGTATGTTTTCTCTCAAGATGATATAGTCATTGACCAGTATTCCTTAAAATGGCCAAATATTTTGGTCTATGTTATAGGTCTGTTATGATGATATTGATGTACTATGGTATTTAGAAGATGCTTCAAATAATATATTAGGGGTATAAAAACCATAATATTGTCATGACACATCAATATAATTAATGCTACAGTAATAGCATGTAAAAATATATGTTACATTATTAAAAAAATGAATAAACAGATAAATAGTGACAAAAATATTTTCAGGTGATTTTTGCAAACATACTCAACCTGAAATCTTGCGTCATGCTCGTTCATGCATAGCATTTAAATCGTTCATCCGTGTAATCCATTTAATCATTATACTTACCTCCAATCCGATTTTCCTTGTGAACACTTTGGATTTGAACTTTTCCAGCCTGAAATTTTGCCCATTGATGATGATGGACAGGGAGAGGATTTGTCATGCATGGCCGTCTTTAGAATATCCCCCAGCCCCATTTTGACTGAACTTGAAATACTTTGTCAAGATGTGCTGAGTATACAGTGTAGTCCAAGGTGCACTCGGCCATCGGTTCAGCAGCAGACACAAAACACATCCCAGCTGTCACTCAAAATGCAGACATGGAGTTGCACCAGACAATCATTTTATCGAGTCTTCGGGCTTGTGTTGTATTGCACACTGTTGCATGACACCTCACTCTGTGATATGACTCATGTTGAGTGCATTTGGTGAAATACAGCAATTATTAGTTTTGTATACTAGAGTAAATATGTTTAAGAGCAGTGCCTCTTTGTATGGTTATATTTAATTAACCACCTTGGACACAGTTCAGATTTGTTCTCCCGAAGGAAATATTCATCCAACAATTAAATTTAGCTGAAAATGTACATCCAAAATGTAGGTGAATTTGTTTCTTCATCTGAACATATTTTCTCATCAATGGATCGTCTGCTGTGAATGGATGCCATCAGAAGGAGGGTCCAAACAGCTGACAAAAACATCACACTCCAGTCCATCAGTTAACGTCTTGTGAAGTAAAAAGCTTGTTTTTAATAAACAAATCCATCAGTGAGATGATTTAAACTTGCTTCCGGCTAAAATCTTCTATGTCCTGTTAAAGAATTGTCTTGTCTGATTTAGGACTTTACAAGCAAAAGCAGTTCAAAACAATTGTGTGGATTACTTTTGGATTATTATGATGTTTTTATCAGCTGTTTGGACTTTCATTCTGACGGCACCCATTCACTGCACCAGGTTTCACTGGTAAGCAAATGATATAATGCTACATTTCTCAGACATAGAAACTCATCTCATCTTAGATGGCATGAGAGAGAAAAAAGATAAATCAAATTTTTATGTGAACTATCCCTTTGAGGTTGATTATAATGTAACAATCTGTTCAGTACCCTACATATGATTTTCTTTTATAATCTGCTCTTTTCCCCTTTGTATTTCTTTCTCTCTATCTGTCCTCAGAATCACTTCAATTTGACTCCAATCCCCTTTACACCTCCCACCAACAGTAACCCGAAGACAAAGGCCGTCTCAGGTGTAATCCAATACATATGGCCAACCAGAAATGGCCGTGGCCACATTATTTATTGATTAGATATTTTTCACATGAAGACATCTAACAGCTGTTATTGATTTTACGCCGGAGGATATCACTGCATTATTGAAAAATTGCCAACTCTAATCACTGAACGCAATTGGGTGTATTTATCTGGCAATCTGTGCGATAAAAGATGAATTATGTTTTGTTCGTTATTTCTAAACTACTTCGCATTGGCCTTGACTCGCAGACTTGCAGTGGTCGGGTTGTTTGCTTGCGTTGCTTGTAAATCACCCGCTGTGATACGCTGGTCACTTTTGTGTTGATATCCACAGGAGACGGTGATTTGTTAAAACATCTCAGTGTGTTAGAGTCATTTAGAGATGTTTAGGTTGTTAGAAGCGGGCTCGCAATTGTCCCTTTGTACACAAACCTATCCTTGCACACACAACAGTGCATTAAACACAATCGAGCGCACACATGCTGAAAGACATATACATACTCCAAACACAGCATCAATCCACGTAGTAAAGGAAGCTGTCGCCCTTTACTGTGTACCACATAAAAAGCTTTTTTACTGAATGGGGACATCAATAATTTAGCTGAATACCGTTCTGTGTAAAACCCTCTTATGCATTTATGCACACATTTATGTAATGGTGCCAGCTGAGCCTTTTTCCCTTATCTCTGTGTCTCTGATGCCTAGTTTCTGTCTCTCTTTTGCAAACAAGCAGGGCCGTTTCTGAGTAGTCATTTTGTTGGCCTTTGCAATCATTAACTACGTAAGTTTTGTTGACCCTAACAGCTCCCCGCTTCCTCTGACTCTGACAAGTGGCCTGAATCTCGTATCGGGATGATGTCATCAGCTGTTAGGGCAAGTACAGACAAATATTGTGTTTATTTGTATTTTTTCTTCTCAGCCCGACCGAAACTATGACTGAGAAGAAACATTAGTGAGCATGACCTTGTCTCCAAGTCTTGTTTTGGTCTGTTAACACATTGTAGTTACTGTCGACCTGATTTGAACTTGTACAAAAATACATTTTATATGTTTTATTTACAGTAAAGGTCAAAAGTTTGGAATCACTGAGATTCCATAAAGAGACAACAAGTTTTTTTTTTATGTTCACCAAAACCGAAACTGCATCTATTTGATCAAACATAAGGTAAAACAGTAATATTGTGTATAATATTATTGCAAATATAGTAATTGTTTTCTAGTTTAATGTTTTAATATTTTCATTTTAAAATGTTATTTATTCTTGAAATATCAAAACTGAATTTTCATCATTTCATTACTCCAGTATTCACTGTCACACGATTGTTAACAAATAATAACAATCAATTATGAAAAGTTTCTGATGCCTATTATTTTCAGCATATACAGAGTATTAAATTGATGTGAAGTAAATAAATACATTTATAAAAGATTTATTTTTAAAATGCTTTAAAATCTTTCTGTTCATGAAATAATCATGAAAGGAAACAGATTATTAAGCAGCAAAAACTGATTTCAGTATTGTAGAAGAAAAAATAAAAGTTTGTTGAGCATCAAATTGGCATGATATAATTATTTCTGAAGGGTCTTATGACTGAAGTAATAATTTGACATCACTGTGATAAATTACAGTTGAATATATATTAAAATAGAAAACTGTTATTATAATTGTAATAATATTTTTTTTACCTGTAATTTTGATCAAATTAATCCAGCCTTTAAAAAAAAAAAAAAAAAAAAAAGTAACAATTGCTAGGCAAAAAAAAAAAAAAAAAAAAAAATATGTATTACATACGTCTATAAATTAAAAAAAAAAAATCAGCAATCTTATCCAGCAAGATCCTAGTATAAAAAAAGCAAAAAAAAAATAATATTTGGATTTTGTTTGCATGATGCAACAAACATTTAAAGTTTGTGCTGCATCCATTGACCTTTATAAAGAGTGCAATATGCCAAATAAGAGATTCAAAGCCTGTATTCATGTGTATTACATCATCTATCCTGCTGTTGGATTGTGGATATAAAAATGTAGTGGAAGAGCTGGCAGGCCGAGCTGTGAAAGATGAATCAGTGTGTAAAAAAGAGTGATGGAGAAGAAAGAGAGCAGAACACAGGTATGCTGATGAATCCCCTTGACATTCTCACAACGCCTTCAAATCACTCTCAGAGGGGTAGCAGCGTGGGCCTGTAGGCGCCTTCCTACATCGCACTGGACTTGTGCCATGTGGGGTTGGCTCCATAGTCTTATATGGAAGAAAGTAACATATGGTTGTATAATCAGTGCCTTCTTTAGATGAGGGCAATGTCCTTTCAAGTAAGCCATTTGACTTGGCGGCCATCTTGATAATGCCCTCGGCCAGTTATTTTCAAGTTATGCAAGAGCAGCTTTTATCTGCTTGAACGAGGAAAGGCCAAAAGCTGTTTTCTAAACCTACCTAAAAAAAAAATAAAAATACATATGGTACATCACTACTAAAATTTGACAAAAATGTTTTCCTCTTTTAGCTCAAATTGGGCTGCAAAACTATTCTAATTTAATAGTTATATATGTTGATATATACAGCTAACTGTAAGTTAATGATGCAATATTTTTATTTTTATTTTTATTTTTTATCAAATGTGCTGTCTAAAGTCACACATGACTTTTAAACAACTGATTTAAATGTCTTAATACATTATAATACTAATAAAAATTTCAAGTCGTAAAACAGTGACTTATTTGTTTTGTATATTCTATACTGACTGCATTTTAATATTGTGCATGCCTTTCTTTTCTGAGCAGTGTTATTTTACTATCATTGATAATCAGGTTGGTTTATTTGTTAATTAATTTATGTGCTGTTTTCATTTTAATTGTTTTTAAAGTTTTAGTAATTATATTGAGCCATTGTGTGTTTTGTCAGTTTAAGTAGTTTTATTATTATTATTATTATTATTATTATTATTATTTTAGTTCATATCATTATAATTTAGTCAAAAATAGCACGATTCCTCTTTAAACTATCCCTTTTAATCAGCCTGGAGCTTTTGGGAATGGTACCCTTAGGGTGTGTTGATGATATGTACCAAGCTGTCTGGCAAACAGAAAATGCACAACCTTTATAACTTCCTGTATAGCAGGATGGTTCAGGTAAACACACCGTCTCAATAAAGCAGATGGTGGATGGTCTATCAGGAAAAGGGATATTCAGGGGAAACGTGTGCAAAGTTTAAGCATTAATGCAGATAGGGGCGAGAGCAAAGCTCAAGTGAAAGCCAGAGTGCTGACCATATGCTGCAGCAGGTTTCTGTTATAGGTAAATATTAGCTAAGGCTGACACAGTAGATGAGGGAAGCTGGTAAAACAGGAATCAAATAGCCACGATTAGAGGTAGAGGCAGTTCTCAACATCCCAGTGTGTCTGCAGAAACGTGCACACGCTCAAAAACAGACACACTAGAATGAGTCGTACGTGCATGGCCGGATGTAGGATTCATTACATTCTCCTCATTGATTTTAGAGTTACTCTTTAACTCCGCTGTCGCAGTCTCTTCTCTGTTTTTAGCTGCTAACTTGATACAGTGTTGTAATGCGCCCACAGCATGAGCGGGATGTGCTGGCATGCACCGTATCATCACTCTCTAGCACATAAACATATTAGTGTCCTCACCGAAGCTGAGCTCTTCTTTTTTTCCTAACTGAAGGACCTGGATTGCTATTAGATTACCCACACACAATGGGGCGTATTTAGTAGACTCTCTAAACAAGCCTTTCTGCGGTTTTCTTAATGAGATGGGCCAAATGCCATCATTTTTTTTCTTTCTTTTCTGGGAGGCCTGAAGCAGGTCCAGTGTTGTGCCTTGTGCCCAGAGAGAGATGTGGATCCGGTCAGGCTGCTGTCCCGGAGAATGGTAGCTCTGTTTGGAGTGTGCCTCTGCGCTAATGCTACATGTGTCGTAGTCAAACCCCCACCCCGGCCACATGGTCCACGTGTGTGAGTGAATAGGGCAGATTCTATGTGAAAAATAGGCCTGGAAACAACAGCAGTTACCTTTATACAATAAAACAGGGTTTCTGAATCCCCCTTTTTCCAAGACAATATACATAACCCCCCACCTACACATTTTTACCAGGGGAAGTTAATGTAAAGCTCAGCAAGATAATTCTGCTTCTTCTTGCTGGTTCAGCGCGTCCCCTTGGAATTAAAAGGTTCTAACTGACATTTTTGTAAAAATTTAGTTATTCACATATTCTTATTCTGTCAACGTATTTACATTATGTGATAGATTTTTTAATGTTGTTTTCATTTTGGGACTTTTTTATTTAAAAAAAAAACAATAAGGTTCTAACTACACAGTCGAATGGAACACACAAACTTTGAAGCTCAGTATCTCAAAACTACTCGGAATGCAGATCGAACCTTATCATTCCAAGAGTACGAGCTGTTAATTGCTTGCCACTGACACCTGTAGGTTTGGAGAATATTGCATCTAATGTATAGTTAAAATGGATTTCCTCAAGGCAAATTAGGCTGTATTTAGTTTTTTTTCGAAGGTCTCTGGTCAGTGGTTAGGCTTATAAAACATAGTCGGCCTCAGATTAGACCCTCCAGTAGGAAAACCACATTCACCCTTGACGTCAACCTTCTGAAAGCTGAGAGACTAATCACTCATTTGTTGGACTTGTATTATGATAGTTCTCTGAGACATGATGGGTGGATGAAACGTGACTAAATGAGATTTTTAAACACACCTTGAACAATAGGGATTGTGAAAGGCTTTAGCATCTTCTGACTTCCACATTATGAGATTCTGCATGTAGTCCAGCTGAAGGGCTTGGAAAAAGAGTCCATGTTGTCTGGGTGTGTTTGGCAGATCCACTGGATGATACTTTAAGACCTACGGATTTGTTCAGCGGTGTGTTACTTCACTTTCATTGTTGTCTGCCAGTGATTGTCTTATTCAACTTTTTTGTGTGTGTGTTTTCAAGGGCACTATTGTGCCAGCGACAATTTTCTCTCATGGTCTGTTTGCTGTTGCTTCCGATTCGTAGCAACTTAACTTCTTGAAGTGTGTACAGAAGAGTTTAAATTCTCAAATTTTCTTTCTGATTGCCCTCCATTGTTCAGCTCCGCTGTGCAGGCTATAATTACTCTCTATCTCTTACTTTCTTTGGAAGACCCCTTCAGCCTCGAGGTGGAGGAAGAGGAGGTGGAAATGGGGTCAGGGGGCCCAGAGGCTTTGGGTTCCTTAGTATGAGGATTTAGGTTCTGGAGCCGTATAATTACCCCTCTCTCACAACTCCCTCAAAAGCGAAGACTGATCTTTATTTGTGGTGGTCTAAGTGGATGACTCAGAGGAGGGAGTTAGCAGAATATAGTCTCCCTGCTTATTCCACTATTCCCCCACTAACAACATCTTCATCATACAGCTGAAGTGAACTCGGATGGTTTTTCTAACTGATGTTGTCAAGCTGTAAATCGTATTGCTACTTCACAAGGCATTTCCTGTGTTTCGACCCTGTCATGGTAGCAAATGCAAGCTGAAACAGGGTCAAACAGAGGAATACAAGGACACAGGTGTTCCCCAAGGTAGCTGTGCAAAGGTTGCCAGCCGTCTTTCTGTCAAACTCGATTAGTCAATCAAGCTGTTGTTTCTCAGTTCCTGCTGATGGATCTATACACTCTGGTCAAAAATAACTCATCTGTACGCCTGGGTAAATGAGAAATGAAGGGTTTGGTGTGCATCGGTTAAAAACTGACACATCACCAGCTGGTTCCCTCCTTTATAAGTGATGTTTGCTAAGGATAGCATCACAATTGATTATCATACTTTTGTGGGGCTCTTATGACTTGGACAAGTAAGTGAGCATTAATAACACCATTGCGATGGCAACTTTTGCATGAGCAAGAAACCGTAAACATGTAGTTTAATCAATTTGCAGGTGCTTAACGGAGCTGAATTCATGGGTAAAAGATGTAACTTTCACATTCCTGAAACTACTAGTGTAACACTGCATGATAAAGAGGAAACTTTCTAGCAGTAAGAGTTAATTTCTATTCAAGGTTGATACCATTCGTTCTCTGAAATCTAGAGTGCCTTGCTTTTATACTAGTGTAGTGGTGACCTTGAACGATTTTTTTTTTCATGCAAACACAAACACACACACACACACACACACACACACACACACACACACACACACACACACACACACACAATAGACATTTATGTATTCATTGTATGGACAGCGCATATTTTGTTTGCTTCTCTCTCTTTCTCTGTAAATGCATAGCTAGTTTCAACCCCTCTGGTCATGCAATCCATTTTAGTCTTAGACTATTGGTGTCTTCTCAAGTTTAACTTTTCCCAGATTGAATTTCAAATGCTTAAAAGTCTTGAACTAAGCATTTAAAACACTTGCCAATAAACTTGCCAATACTTGTTTAACTTTTATGACTGATGACAGGCCTTTGCTCAAACCAGTTTTTCAGCTTTTCTTAAAATGGCTTAAAAATACTCTTATCAGTCGGAAGCTGATCCCTGATCAGTAATTCATCTAAAACTCTTCAAAATTGCCCATTATTGTCTCATTTTCAAAAGGAACCATTTAAATAAAGGTGATTTTTAAAATGCATACAATTGTGTGATTTACATTATTTGAAATTTTATATAAATCAATTAATTGGTGAAATTTTTTTGAATTCCTTTAAATTTTAACTAAAGGAACTCTTCACTTAAAAAAAAAAATCAGCCATATCAGCCTAGAAAATCACAACTTTCCATTTTCCTTCAGTCTTAGCAAAAAGTGTAATTACAGAAGAGTAAATTTAAATAGGAAAAATACTGAAACTCTTTGATAATTTTGCTAACATTTGAGATACTAACGGCCTAATCAGCTTCAAAAATCTATGCTAAAATAGGCTAAAAGTGCTAGTTCCAGAACTGGAGATTTGCTGAATGGATTTGAAAACTGTAAAACTCAACTGTTTAACTCTAGGGGAGTTGGAAATATGAGCCTATTCTCAAAAGAAAAAAAAGTGGAGTGTTCCTCCAGATTTTTATCTGTTTAATCTGACAGAATCTCAAAGTCATGAAACTAAAATATAATTTTTGGAAAAAAACGTATCACTGATATTTCTACAAACATCTATTTTAAATAATCTGTTGTTTCCTATAGAGACACATGGTAGTAGTGTTGACATTTTAAGACGAAGAATTAGCGAAATGTAAGAAGACAAACTAAAGTTTAAGTTGCGCTTGAAAGTTAACTACTTAAAGGAACGATGATGTCATTATTTTAGCAAATTTTATACGTATTTATATGAGGGATCTAAATAGCACTCATTTGGCCCACAGTTTCCCTCGGTTTTGTCTTCCCCTGCGATATTTCCAACTTTTATGAGTGGCTTGATTAAGCGCAGTGGTTCATAGTTACTTCCTCTTTGCTAAGGTCTCTCTGTAGGAGGTAATTACCTCTTTTGCCAGTCATAAATAAGAGAGGGAGAGGGGGAATGAGGGAGGTTAGGGTATGTGGTTTAGTATATGTTTGTGCAGGAAGCAAGGCCAACAGGACAGCACAGCACCTGACGGCGAGGAGAAATATATCTACTCGGGGTCTCCTACGACAGGTTTGTTAAAGGCAACAGAATTCATGGACCCTCCAGGGACACGTTTGCCTCAGAGTTATTCACGGGTCAGGAAAGTTTCTGTTTTGAATGGCCTCTGTAGAGCTAAACAGGAACTAAAAGTGCTCATGGATGTATAGCCCTTGTGTGGAAGCATAAGCCGGGTAGAAATGTAAGAAGAGCCGGTTGTCTGGTCAGGTGTTAAGGAAGTGAAGACAAAGAAAATATGATTGAAAAGCAGGGGGTGAGGTAAAGGGGGCAGTTAAACAAAAGTATTAGTAATAGCACGTGCAAGAAAGCGAGACAGAAAGGGGCAAAAAGGAGGGGTTCGAGTGTTAACACGTGATTCTCAGCTGGAGGGGGTAAAAGAAGGTCACCAGGGAGACAAAAGGCCAAGGGCCTGCCAAAACAT
This sequence comes from Carassius gibelio, assembly GCF_023724105.1. Lineage (NCBI taxonomy): Eukaryota > Metazoa > Chordata > Actinopteri > Cypriniformes > Cyprinidae > Carassius > Carassius gibelio. The sequence goes on along the minus strand of NC_068413.1, from coordinate 21,422,787 downwards.
TATGCATTTGACTGTGGGGCATGCCGTATTTCAGGGTTATCTTGAGGGAGAAAACCACTATTGTTTTCACTGGTAGCAGTGGAATCATCTTCTGTGTGACCGATACCTTCAAACTCCTGAAAGCCGTTGCTGGGGAAAAATAGAAAACCCATTCGTTTACTACTAATTGCTTGCTTGGTTTATTGTAACTTAATTCAAGTGGCATCATTGTGGGCACACTCAGACTGGATCCCACATTGTTTCCATTAATAGGTGCTTGAGGCTGTCACCGAGATGTTTACCAATGAGAAATAATTAGGATGGAGTGGTATGGGAGGGTTGGCAGTCAGGATCGGGGGGGGGGGGGGGGGGGTTCTACCATCATTACACATGCTGGGAAAGTCTACATCCGAAGCTCTTGAAGACCTAATGCTGCCTGTAAACACCACTGCCATACTTGTAATTAGTCCTGTTTGCCATTTGAAGTACTCTTGTTGAATTGGCATGCTAGTTGTATCGACGCATTTGATTGTAATGTGAAAGCATCGAGTCAATGAGTTTCTGTAACTTCAGTTAGGGTTGTCAGTTTTCATGATTCATATTCAAAATAAATACCAAAACACATATGGATAGATAACATATTCTTACATAATCATCTAAATATATTTTTGGTAACATTTTAAATAAAGGTGATATTGTTAAAATGTAATTACACAGTACTAGCCAATATGAATTAACTACTTAAGGTTAGGTTTAAGGTTAGTTATATGTGTAACACATAAAATGGGTAGCTCACCTTAAAATTTAATTGTTAATAAAAGGATGACTCACCCAAAAAAATTACATTTTAATTGCTCACCTTAATTTTGTTCCAAACCCATAAGACCTTAGTTCATATTAAGAACACACATTAAGATATTTTTGATGAAATCTGAGTGCTTTCTGACCGCAAAGCGACTGAAACGTTCCCAGGCCCAGAAACGTACTAAAGATATAGTTAAAATAATCTAAACAGAAAACAAAAATGGACTATATTAATGATGTCCTTGCTACATTTCTGGGCCTTAAACTGTCAGTTTGATTGCTGTCTACGTAGAGAAAGTTCTTAGATAAAAAAAGAAAATAAGAATTAATAAGAATAATTATATATATATATATATATATATATATATATATATATATATATATATATATATATATATATATATATATATGTGTGTGTGTGTGTGTGTGTGTGTGTGTATTTTATTTTTCTGAATATGAAAAAAGGTGTTATGAGTTTAAAACGACAAGATAGTGAGTAATAAATGACAGAATTATTATTTTTTTGTTTAACTATCATTTTAATATTGATGAATTTTGCTAAATTTCCTGAGTATCGATAAGTTTAGTTCATTAACAATCATTCTCAGCACGGATTGGTTGACTTGTTTGTAATGTCTCTCTTCTTGTCTTTCTGCAGCAGGGAACGGGCAGTCGGTGCAGACGGACCCCAGTAAGTCAGGATTTGTGGGAGATACGGTCGAGCTGCGATGTGTATTCATCAACGGTAAGCCACCAGTGAAGATCTCTCAGGTCACCTGGCAAAAGGTGATAAACGGCACAAAACAAAACGTCGCCACCGCAAACCCAGACTTGGGAGTATCAGTGTTGCCCCCTTTCAAAGACCGTGTGAGCTTCAAGCACCTGCGCCAGAGGTCCACTTCTACTCTAGAGGATACCACTATTGTGGTCAGCAACCTACGGCTCTCTGATGAGGCAGCCTACATCTGCGAGTACACCACCTTCCCAGCAGGCAACAGGGAGAATATGGTCAACCTCACCGTTTTTGGTAAGAGCACCACACTACATAGTGCTGTTCTACTTAGAAAAGTGCAAAACATTCACAAACAGAGCATCAATGGGAATCATTCACGGAACATGAGCAGAGTGAATTTCTGTTATTCATAAAATAATTCTGAGATTGTCACATTAATATTACAATGGGCTTCATTCGCAAATAACAAGCAGATCAAATTGTGTAATTTGTTCAAAAATATTTATATAACACGCTAAATTGTGTGTAAGATTAAACATGCATGTAGTTATTCACATTAAATGGTACAATTTATGTACGAATTTTATTAACAAAGTGAAATAAATAAACAAAATACTTAATTTTTTACAAAAAGCGTTACTAAAAAAACCTCTTTGGATGAATGCTATTTGAACAGTTTACAAAATTGTGCATAAACACTGATGCAGTTTGTGTGAATAATTTGTTTATGATTAACACAGAAATCATATTTTTCATGCAAGAATGGTTTTACAAACATTTTGAAGTGAATTCACATGAAATGTGACAGTTTTCAATATAAATGTTTTGTGAATGATTTTTATGAAAATTAGCATTCAGTGCCAAAAGACTGATTTGCACGTAGCAGCAGGTGCTCTGAACACATATAACACCATGCATGGACAGCAAAGAAGTAGGTGTCATTTTCTCAAATATTCTCCACACTCTTAGCACTGACATGGTGAGATATTTTTTATTAAAGGCATCTTCACGGTTAGCAGGTAGTAAGGTGTAAATGGATGTTGTTTCAGCAATATTTTATTCATAACCCTGTAAGCCCTTCAGAAAAATCATCTTTGTCCTTGACCGCTCCAGGTCTGTACTGTGCATGGTTAAAACCTTCACTACGCTTGAAATGTATTGATCAGTGTTCAACCCCAACAGAAAGAGCGGCATCTCAGCCTCGACCTGCAGGTATAATGTTTCCATACATGTTCTTGACAAAAGCTACATACCCAGGTGAAGATAAGCTTTCATTTTATTAAAGGAATCCAACCTTGTACTATGTTGTTGTTTCCTTGACATACAAAATCAGAGGTTAAGCAGAATGTCCAAGCTGCTTTTTGACAAAACAAAAGTGGACGGGGTTTTATACAGTATAGCTCCAAAAAGACCATTCACTCAGTAAAATATGACTCCAGATCTTCTGAAGCTAGACAGTAGATCAGGGTTTTCCAAAATGGGGTTTGTGTGTTGATCAAAAGCATACAATTCATGAAATCAGAAAATTGTAAATTTAATATATATTTCTAATAGAGAAACAAATGCATAACAATTGTTAATAAAAATGAAATGATGTATTTGTATTTCTGTATATTATTTAACTAATAACCAAGTAAAAATACACATGTGTTGTTAAATAATTTAAATGCTTAAATACTCCAAATAAATTGTTTAGGTAAAATCCATTTTGTGTATATATACACTTTTTTATTTTTTTTTCAGTTTTATTTCATATTTACATTTACATTTTAGTTATAATATTAGCATTTTTTTATTTTATTACAATTCAAGTAAACTAAATTCAAATTAGAACTGTTACATCATCAGTTGTATTTAACTATAATAATCCATTTACAGATAAGTGGCTCACAAAAAAAGAAAGAAAAAGTTTGGCCTACAGGTTAAAATAGGTTAAAATCGATCTGTATGAAATGAATTCAGAAGACATGGAATAAGGTTCACGATGGGCTACTTTTATGTTGCCTTTTTGAGCTTGTTTAAATCATGACCCACTTTCATTGTATTAAAAAAAAAAAAAAATTCTCAGACATTCTGCCTAAAATGAAAAATAAGTATGGTGTGTATAAAATGAGGGTGCTTAAGTCTCTGTTGTTGGGTGAACTTTAATAAATGTCCTAAACAGACATCAATAAAAGCTTTTCTTCCACACACAATTAATTCAGGAGCAGAGCTGGATTTTGTCTCTTAGGAAGCTGCACAGGTTAGGAAAAACACCATGATGTATGTGCATCTATCTGTGTGTGTGTGTGTGTGTGTTGGAGTGAAAGAGAGGAGTATCTCGTTAGAGAGGTGGGTTATGCTCCCACTGATTGCAGATCTAATTAGAAATGAAGTGTTGATATGTTTTCCATTAAGCCAGCAACGGGAGCTGCTTGGCTCAAGTACAATTTTTTTTTTACTAGTGTGGCTCGTTAACTCCCAAGCCCATTTTGTATATCACGTTCACATGCGTCCTCTGAGAACGCTGGGGCTGCAGTAAGAGTGAGCAACCTGAACGGAGATAACCAGCTCAGTGCTTTCAAAGAACCTCTTCATGTCATATCAACCCTTGCCACAAACCTCAGTCCTGCTATCAGTACTCTTTGACACGCACTTACATAAACACACATCTTCCCCTTTGATGCGGGCCTGCTAATTGCTAATTGGCAGCCCATAAAGGATCGAGATTGGATGACTTTGGGCACCGCGAGAAACGAGTGGTTTCTACATCTGTTTGAGTGCTTGACTGATGCTTTAGCTTTGAACACAGGGTAGGGGAAAAATAAATGAGTGAACTGCTTGATTTATACTAACGGGGGAAAAAAGACTTCAGAATGGTGAGATTAGTGTTAGAGGCACTGGATCAGTGAGAAAAAAAAACATTATTTTTTTTTTACTTTGCAACTTGTCAAGGGCACCTCTGTTCACACATTACTTTAGTATCTTACAGTGTTGTTTATTGTATGCTTCTTTCTTCCAGCACGGCCAGTGACCAAGATGACCTTGACTTCACCCACCATCGTGGCAAGGACGCCGAGACGCAAGATGCCCGTGGCCACTTGCATGTCGGCTAACGGCAAGCCTCCTAGCGTCATCAAATGGGACACCACTCTGAAGGGCGAAGCCACGTTTCAGGAAACGCGCAATCCGAATGGCACCGTGACCGTGCGCAGTAACTATATCGTATTGCCCAGCCGCGAGACCCATCGTCAGAAGTTGAGCTGCATCGTCACCTACCGCGCAGAACGCTTTATAGAAAGCGTCATACTCAACGTTCAGTGTAAGAACCATGGTTTTCTTCATGTCTTTCAAATTTTTGCAAGAACACAATAAATTATGTTGTTGATAAATATGTATAAAATATACAACTGGTCAAAAGTTTGGGATATTTCTTTATTTAATGTTTTTGAATAAAGTATTTTCTGCTCATCAATACTGCATTTATTTGATTAAAAAATACAGTAAAAACAGCAAAACTGTGAAATATTATTACAATTAAAAATAACTGTTTTCGGTTTTGATATATTTAAAAGCTAAATTTTCAGCTTCGTTATACCAATATTCTGTGTCTTGAGAAATCATTCTAATTTACTGTTTTGTCCTCTCAAGAAACATTTATTTATTTTTATTTTTTTTGCTAGCGAATTTATAGCAAATAAATAATAGCTTTTATTCAATAAGGATGCATTAAATTGATCAAAAGTGACAGGAAGGACAATCGTAATGGTACAAAATATTTATGTTTTGAAATAAAGGCTGTTCATTGAACTTTCTGTTTTTTTTTTTTTTAGAATCATATGATTAGAATTTCTATTCATCAAGAATGCTGAAAAGATGTAGCATGATTTCCACCAAAAATGTTTTTAAAAAGAACCATTATTAATAAGTGGGCACCAAATCAGTATAATAGAGTCATTTCTGGTGTGTCACACTGAAGGCTGCTAAAATAATAATAATAATAATAATAATAATAATAATAATAATAATAATAATAATCAGCTTTGCTATCATATGAATAAATAACTTTTTGAAAAAAATAATAATAATGTACATTCATTCATTTAAATATTTGTTTATATGATTTCATTGTATTTATTTTTATAAATGCAGTATGGTGACTAAGAAAAAATATTTCTATACAAAAAATATTGTGATAAAACTTTTCAGTGTTCCAAACTTTTGATCAGTATATAATATCCATCACATATTATCCATCACAAAATTACATAAGTGCATTTTATCCAGTTCTCTCAAAATTCAGATTTAATTAAACCGTTTTAATCATTGAGCTGATGTAACGATCCATCTGACATATTTGTATAAAACCCCACTCGAATGTCAAAGAATGTCTAAACAGTATTTGTGCTCGGTATTAAGATGTTAGCATTAATGCTGTACTGTTATGCAAGGCCTGCGGAGGAGGTTCAGAGCATGAAGAGATGTGTCACTGGCCTGTCTCAGCACTGTTGTTATCAGCTATTGTTTAGGGCAGTTTAGAGCAGGATTGCAGCCCCCATACAGCATACAGACAGAGGAAATCCACCTATTCACCCATGCACACTTCACTATTGAATACATTGCTTTTGCAGTGTGAAAGGCCGTTTTTAGAGCAATAAGTTCACAGAGAATCCCTCGTCCTGATTCTTGATTTACTTTGAGTGTTTTGTTAATTAAGTTACCCTTTGGTATAACATTTCCAAATGTAATTTGCTCGGCCTTAAACATGCTCATGAAAGCAATTAAGAATAAATCTGAAGAGACATAGAAATTACTGACCGGTACCATCAAGTATGCAGTGCATTTTAATATTGTCATTAATCGAAAAATTGTGCTTTAATGAATTGAAATTTGCCATTTAGCGGAGGTTCTTATCCATTATCTTGGGGCTAAGTGGGTAGCTAAAGGGCACAGTGGTGGTTGTAGTCTCAGTAACCCTTCACTTGTTGGCTCTCCTCCCAATCGCTTATGTAAACTCTTGACCTTTTAGCTATGAGCCCAGGCCGTTAATCAGTATCATGACAAGCAACCAGCGTCAAGTCATGTGACATGGAAAAGCTGTCTTTTTTTCCTTTTATATAGATGAGCCAGAGGTAAAAATCGAGGGATTCGACGGAAACTGGTATCTGAATCGTCAAGATGTAAAGCTGACGTGCAATGCAGATGCAAATCCAGCTGTCACCGTCTACCAGTGGAAACTGTGAGTTGTTCTTGCTTTCCTATTAATCTACATTACAAATAATCACTTTTTTTATCTCAGTTTATTAATATAATATGTTGAATGAGTAATGTATTTGAGTATAATGCATAAAGAGGAAGAATAAAAAGCAAACAGTTTTTTGCCATATATTATATATTGACTTTGTAATATTTGAAATCTTTTTCTCAGTTACACATTATTATCAGAAATGTCAAAACAGTCAAAGGTTTGCACACACCTACTCATTTTTATCACATTTTACATATTTCAAATAATAGACTTCACAACAAATGAATGAAAGAAATGAATGAACAACTAAACGTATGAGTGAATGAACAAACAAATGATAGATAGATTTAACTAGCTGCGTATATCAGCATCATTAAACTAAATAAAAGATTACTGATGTTTGAAGAGTTCTCTTCTGAAATATTCAGTTTACTGTAATACTACATGACAGCATCGATGTGTTATGACTGATAATATTATAATTTCCTTCCATAAACTACTTCTTTATCATTGGTGGTTAGCACTCAATCAAGTTAAGTAAAGCCGTTTACAATGGGTCTATTCAGAAGTCAGGGAGGCATTGATAACTTTTCAAACAAGATCAAACATGAGAAAATAAGCTATGCTTTGTGTACTTCTGAATGTTTACCGGTTTGAAAGAACAGAGAAAGAGATATACAGTGAAACCGGATCTTGAGTCTTCTGATGGCTATTGTTGTCGAGTTACTGGTGCTACGGGTTTGGATGCTGGCAGTATGTTGGCAAGAAGTATGTTGGCAAGAAATGACATCATTACTTTGCGTATCAAATGAATATGAATATGACAAGACAGTCTCAGGTCTTTTTTATAAACTTTTCTGTGGACAATACCAGAGTTTATGTGAGGTCAAGGGCGTTTTACATTTTATTATTATTATTATTATTATTATTATTATTATTATTATTATTATTATTATTATTATTATTATATATTTTTTTTAATGGCACAACATTTTAGCCAACTACAAATTTGTATTTGTGAAGCTTTGTGTGTTAGTGTCTTTTGAGAGGTTAGTTGTAGATGTGTTATTATTATTATTATTATTATTATTATTATTAATAATAATAATAATAACAATACTACTACTACTACTGCTACTACTACTACTACTACTACTACTACTAATAATAATAATAAATATAAAATAACAATAAATAAATAAACAAGTAACTGCTCGCAGATTTTACAGCTTACACTCTTGGGCCAGTGGACACAGCAAGCTGATGCCAATTAATTGGCCTGACCTATCAGCCTATCACTTGTTTCAACACCTAATTAATATCCATGAGACAAGCTGATAAGTTTTCTAATGTGCGGTTCCAGATTGTTCCTGCACCCCTGGGTTAGGTCAACTCTATAAGATGACCCATGTAACCTTCTACTCGAACTCCCTTGTGCACCATTATAATTCAGGGCCACAGCATTGGCGCATGTGCCACACTTATGGCAATTAGCACCGCGAAATATCCTGTCATTCATCACCTAACAGATCCCCATGAATGCATATGTACGTAAATGTGAACAATACTGAACACCACCAACAACATTGGACACAGTAGACGAGCAGGTTTTGTCTTACAGTTAAAAATGGAGGAATTATGCAGCAAAAAAAAAAACAAACAAAAAAAAAAAAACTGAGAGATAAATGTGGCAATTTGTTCAGTAATTAGGCAGCGAAAGCTGGGAAAGGAAAACATGTCACCGGACTTCAGCTGTGGTGGATTAATAGCTGGCAATGCCCAGGGTGCACTGCCTCTGTAGACTGGGGTGGGTTTTAATGAGAAAGGACAAGAGAGAGAAAGCGCTGAGCATTCTGGGCTATTCAGGGTATCAAAGGACACATATACAGCAGCCAACTCTGTGAAGAGGGACTCGTGGATGGCGCTTAGGTCTTCTTGAGGTAGTTTTTAATAGTAATTGGCATGCTGAGACTGGAAGTGGAATCAAAGAGAAGAAAAGGAAAATGATGAAATGCGGAAAATGGGAATTAATAAGGGAAAAGATGAGAACAAGAGAGTGAGAACAATGATGGATGTTGATGTTGTTTGTAAAATAGTATTATTCAAAGATAATTCTTTTTTTTTTTATGATTGTGTTAGCAGTAAAGGCATTTATATTTAAAAAGACTCAAACAGAATTGTAAACTAAGAATTTTTTATTTTTTTGTTCTACTTTCAACAACATCTTATAAGACACATCCAATAAATGCACTGAGCAGCACTGTCATCAGAAATCACCAAAAAGATGAAAGGATAGTATGACAAAGATATCACTTTCCTCCAATGTTTTATTTTGAATATGAGATTGAGCTAATGAATGAATGCTGTATCAGATTCAGATAATCACACTCGCTCAGTCCATCTCTCTATCATAATACTCTACATAATACAGTGAGCTATATACAATAATATGATATATTTTCAATAAAGCAACTCAACATTACTTCATAACTAGTTGTAAAGTGACATTTTCAAATTAGTAAAAGTGACTTGGGATCAGCTGTTAAAATGTCAGTTTTAGATTAGAATCCACGGCGGAGGAAAGCTTTTTATTTTTTTTTAAGGCACTCCATTGTTGTTTTTTACGTATTTACCCACACCGTCAATCTGTTGTATAAATGAAATATTACACAAGTAGCAGTGCGATATTGTGATTACCTAATTTTGAATCACAACCGTGCCGATATGAAAAAAGTACTAATTCAATATATTAATAAAAAAGTATCAGTGATGAATGAATAGGATCAGTATTGCAAAAATAATCCTGTATAGTGAACACAAACACACACACACTAACACTGATGTAACACTGATGACTCAACTTTGAAAAGCAGATAAAAGAAAGATGCAAGCACCCCTAAAAATAGCAAGAATATGTATCTCAACAGTGGGAGTTGCTTGAAAAGCAATAGGATAAACAATGGGAGAATAAGGTAAGATAGAGGAGAATGGTGTGATTACAGAGTGAGGTGGAGGAAAAGACAGTGATGGGGAGAGACACGGGCGCCAATGTGACAGATAAGAGGGGACGGCCACAGCAGCAGTGGAGAGCGGACACCAAATGTGTTCTGAAGGGTCCCCTGGGCGCTACACAGGAGGTCATCACCACACTGTTGCAGAACGTTTTAATCCAGAGCAGCTATGGACGCACCCACACAAGCACTAGCTGCAGTTAAATTACAAATGTGTGGAAGTCTGTTAAATGGCATAACACTGAATATTGTTACTTATTACACAAACGGCCTTCTGAAAATGCACAGAGAATTGCATTGGGAAGAACACAGAGTATGTGTCAAAGTGTGTCATTTCTGCACCACTAGCTTCACCAGATTGCAGGTTTTCCAAACACTTCCATGATCTGCTACTGGTCGACTTCCCCAAATTCACGCTATTGGTTGAGCCAACGCTGCTATGCCAGCCTGGTTGGATTCTTAAAAATACAAAGCAATGTTTTGAAAGCTGCATGGTGTTTACATTTTCTGTCAACCTACAAATAATGCTCTCTGTGTACAAGGTTACAAGAAAGTGATTTTGATAGAACTCATTCCTAGTCTTGTGGTGAAAAAAATTATTCTGTGCAAGTTAAATCACTTTTTTTTTTTTTTCTGTAATCTTAAATCAAGTAGTGTTTCATCTCTGATTTTGCAAAACATCCTTAACCACTCTCTTCCAACCGTCAGTCTGCTATGAGCTAAAGATGGCAAGGAAGTGCACTAAAACCAATCCATGCCCTCTGTTTTGTCTCATTTGATATTGTTTCATTCAGAAATAGCCTACCTATAAAATATTGTAAAGTCGACTCAACTTCACAACAAACTGAATCAAATATTCTTTTAAATTGATTTACACAAGCTCCAGTCTGGATCCAGAACACCTGAGAAGAGATGATGCTGACCATCAGAGGACCTCAGATGATGCTAACCCTGAATCAACAAACAGAACTAACAATTATTGCTAAATGTGTGACTGCATCATATAATAACTTAATAATATTGATAGTTCATCATCTAGCTGACTACGTCTTGTATTATTATTTTAATTTTTTCTAAAATCCTGTCAAATGTGCACAAACTACTAGCTATTACTAAATATTGTAGAAACATAATTGTCTGTAAAGTTGCTTTGTAACGATTTGTATTGTAAAAAGCGCTATACAAATAAACATGAATTGAATTGAATTCTCCATTATATATTCAATTTAATTCTAAAATATGTTACAATAGTTTAAGATCATTGAATCTTTGCAACAAGTAAATTCAGTCGCAATATCCATTTCACACAGACTTTTGTATCCTCTTGATGCATATTGCACACAATTGGAGTACTTTTTTGATCTGGTAAGCTCTGATCTGATTGGATAGATTTGCAACTATTTAGGATGACCTTTCCTGTAATGAAACTGTGAACAGCGACTGATAACTTAACTTGTCTTCCAGACAGTCTTTTCCAAAGTTGGTGATTCTTGGCTGATTCTCGGGCCAGACTTTAACGGTGATGCTCAAAAGTCTGGCTAAGCATTACTATATGAAATATAACTTCTATTTCAGATTTCTCTTTGAAATATGATGAGACTTCTCTTACACACCTACGCACCCTTTAAGTTTCAGATTTGCATTAATTTCCCAGCTATCAAAACATGCCTCAGAGATTCCTACCATAAATATATCATAAAGCAAGCAGAACAGTCATAAACACTCACACTCAGAGTTTATCTTCAGACAGCTCATTGTGACAAATTTCCTTATCTATCTCTCCTCCCGTCTTCCGTCTGCTGGATCTTATCAGATTGCTTTGCAGCAGTCAGCATTTAGGGAAACACATTATACCTTCTGCGTTTTTTGGGCTGAAATCTGTCTCACAGGCCGTGTCCTCAACTAGGTTATGAATAATACAACAACAGTTTAGAAAACCGATGACTTCTGCTTAAAGACGAAAAAAAAAAAAAAAAAAAACACATTTGAAAAACAATACAACCCAAACCAGGAGTTGTTTTGCGTGAAATTGTCTGAGGATAGACGTAGTGGTGTGTGTTAGTAAGGGTTATACATTTTGTAATTGAACTTTTAGTAGCCATTGCTTTGCTTTGCATCATACCTAATGACACCATTTATCCATGGTAAAATCACTGTAGTGGTTAAGGTGGCTTTGCATTTATGAAACAGTGAAGTACAAAAGCAAAACGATAAAATAAATAATTCAATGTGTTAATACAAATAATCACAAATAATGATTCATCCTCTGAGTATACTATAGGTCATTAGCATAGCTTAATATTGTGTTCACTTTTAAGGATTAGAAAGTTCCGTTTTAAAATTATTACCCAGGGTTGTTGATAGCTTCAGGCATCCTTAAAATAATGATTTTATTTTATGATGTATTTCCAGTCATATTAAAACATTAAACATAGTATTTACTATGGAAATATTAAAATATAAAGCATAAAGGTGGTTAATACTGATGCTATTTTGGTTCTTTTTACTTCACATCACGATATTTGGAAAGCTGAACATACAATTTGGTCAAATTCGGCAAGTCTGAATATTATAAATTTAATAATATTAATGTTTATGTCGCATTAATATAGAATTAAGTTCATGTGCATTCACAGTTGAGTATAATGTGAACAACTTCAGATGAGGCTTACTCAAATCAGAACTGTGCTCTTTATCATTCATCTTATAGTACACAATGATTATGCATGTTCTGTTCTGTTCTGCTCTGACTGAGACTTGACCTGATTTCTACCATGCTTTCTTCTCTCACCCTTTTGTTGACCTGAATAAATGGTCCGTTATATTGTTTGGATGCCTTATTGTACTAGCAGATCAACTGTTTCGTATGTCTTGCTTTGAGAATACCATTAGAAGGTTTGAAAACCACCAGTCACCCGGACCCTAAAGTACACCGGGTGTCATTGAGATGGAAGGAAGGAACTTGTTAAGTGGGAACTAGATGATCTGAAGGTGCCTGGTGCCTGGGGAGGCATCATTATACTGATCTCTGATAAGAGGCAAAGAGAACATCTGCCACAAGAACATTGCCAGAGATTGTGACCTCTGTCGAACTTTAGAAGAAGAATGATGCACGTCTAGACCCACGGGGCAGTTGAACCATGAAGATTCCAGAATTAGGACACTATAGTTAAAGTCTAAGAGTAGCCACATTGTAAGTCATACTCCATATTTGTCTTGATCGGTTTGTCTTGATCACTTGGGATCCAGTGTCAGGTGCAGCAGCCCAGAATGGAGAGAGTGGCAGCAAAACAACACATTTTTTTCCACATGTGACATCTCTACTTTTTGTCTTTGTTTGTTTTCACCATTTCAAACTACTCCCTCGTTCCCGGGGCAACATTCAGGCCTGTAGGGGCCCGTTCGCACGTTTTGTAGTACCAACCTTCACGTCTGCCGGTTTAAGATGTGCAGTTGTTGGAATGCTTGGTATGTTTGTTTTAACAAAGAAGATTGAATCTTTCCACATAGTAACAGTTGATCTACTGATAATACCTATCATTTCAGTCTTAACCAATGTGAGTTGGTGTTGTCTCCCAGCCAACTCTGTTTTCATACGGGACAGCTAAAAAATATTATCTGTTTGTTTTTCTCAGGTTGAATGGATCGCTCCCCAACAATATTGAAATCAAGAACAACACCCTGTTCTTCAAAGGCCCGGTGACCTATGAGTTCGGAGGGACGTATGTCTGCGACGCCACCAATAGCATCGGCACACGCTCTGGACTGGTAGAGGTCAACGTGACGGGTAAGTTACGGATGCTTATCTGAGTTATCAAGTGCGTGTGTTGGTTGCTGGAAAAGCTTTAACATGGGCCCAGGTGATAGTAGCTCCAGAAATGTGAGTTTTGTAGGAATTGACCAGTACAAAGAGCAGTAGAATAAGAATTATTTATTTTACAAGCTCATTTAGAATTTCGTTGAACACTCTTCATCAAACACACAGATACAGTGGCTACAAAAAGTATTTGAACACTCAAGTCAAGGTTGTTGGTTTTTATTTTTGTTTTTTGTTTACTTTCTGATTCAATTGAGCGCTGATGATCAATGAAGAATAAATAAATCAATAGATTTATATATATACATTTTTGTTAGTTTTTTGTTCTATTGTTTTTCTCCAAAAAGGTATATTAATATATATTTTATAAATGTATATTATATATATATATATATATATATATATATATATATATATATATATATATATTTACAACCAGTGTTTTTCAATTTTTATTATTTTTTTTTTAATCCAAGGGTTGTCCAAAAGTGTAATAGTGCTGTTTTAAAAAATAATTGCTATTTGATTTGTTAGTTTATTATCTAAGGCAAATGGCATTCAAACATTTGACATGTGGCTTTAGTGTCAAAATACTTTTTGTTCATGTTGAAGCCTGCACTTGCATTGTTTTTGCACTGCTGCATGTATAGAGGTTGGCCTCCTACCTACGGTACGACCTGACAGTGAAGAAGAAGAAATTGCTATAATTTCCTTTTCTTTAATTTATCTCAGTCACATCACACATCAGGCTACAGTGCCAGCAGCCACACAATTAACTCACAAACAGATAGATGCTAGATTCAGAATAAAGCACTCTGTCATTTTCTCCCCAAAATAGCATCACAGTTTTGTTGCCTCTTTAGTATTGATCACAGGCACTTTGCAACAAACTCACATTTCTCCAAGCTACTTTCGCATCCCACATCTTCTTCGTCTTATCCGCCTTTACTTGTGTGAAAACAAGAACTACAATTGAAAACAGAACAAAACTGGAGCCGCTCCTCTGCCTTCACTCTAATTGTCATCTCAAACACCTGCAGTTCGTTCTTCAGGCTTTGCAATACATTAAGAACAAAAGATGATAATGAAAGGAGGTGATGCTGCTCTAGATTGCTGAGCAGAACCTCAAAATTGGTCCAATATTTGAAGAGAGCTTCTGCAGTTTTGTTCTGATAATAGCTTGTGCGCCTCTCTCTTCGCTTCAACGGGGAGCTTTTAACATGCATAGCTTTGCATGGTGGAGTCGACGCTTGGCTGTTCTCTGTCATTGCATTTATTTGTTTGTGTGGGTGTGTTTGCGTGTAAACTTCCAGGCCTTCGTCGTCCCGCCACGTCTCAGCTGGAGATTCTGGTGATGTGTTGCGGATGTGGTGATGTCATCTCATTCCGTGGCAGGTTTTCGATGATACGCTCCGCAGGCACAGGCAATGCATTAATGGAAGTCTGAATGGCTGATTTTGAATGAGGAGTGGTGAAGGAAAATATTCTGCAGGCGGGAAATTTCCGCCGCTGATATGTATAGAGCACGTCTGCTTCGGGAGAGATGTTGTTGATCATTTTCAAAACGGCAGTTCAGGAAATTGTGAGAGTTCAGCAATAGGTCACGATGTGAGTTTACAGAACTTTGGTGCTTTGCAGTGGAAAATGTTATTGCTTTTTTAATAGTTTATCTATTATATTTCACACGAGTCTCAACTTTGCCTTAGATGTTTCTCCAGGAGATTTTCGTTTGAACAATTAAAGAACATTTAGTATATATATATATATATATATATATATATATATATATATATATATATATATATATATATATATATATATATATATATATATATATATATAAACGACCACTTCAGGTTGTGGTACACATCTTTTTGCAGATAAATCTTGCTTATTTTTTAAAAGTAAAAGCTTTTATATTGTTAGTAATATCTTAAGATGAACACTTACTGGACTGAGGCAACTAAGGTTTACTTTATTATCCAGAACATTATCATTGTATTGCATTGTTCGCAATATACAGTATATTTTGTCCCCCAATGATGAAAACTACAGAACTTTGATCATAAAACCTAGGAATTTAAAAATCATCTTACTAAGACTTATTATTGGGAGATTTAGAGTGACAACTGATATTAATGTTATTATTACTGTAATTATTATTATTATTATTATTATTATCATCATCATTATTATTATTATTATTGTACGTTTTGTCAGAATCATAATTGTCTTTGTGTGTGTGTTTTTCTTGATTTTCATATTGTTTTAGTTAATACTATATGAGCCGTAAAAAAACTCATGTATCAAATATGATACTCAACAAAAAACACATATGCAATTCTTTAGTTTAGTTTAGTTTAGTCTAATTCCATATATATATATATATATATATATATATATATATATATATATATATATATATATATATATATATATATATATATATATATATATATATTCCACTGGGTGTAAGGCTTTACATGGAGAATAGATTAATAGATTAATACATTGAGAGAATAGAAGTATAAATTGAATGCCAATACTGTACAGGTGTAAAGAGAGATTAATATAGTCATAAAAATATGGGAAGCAGGACACTTTATCCAAAGAATCCATTTTCTTTTTAACACTCAACCTATTAAATACCTCCCATTTGTGAAACATTTCCATATGAGTTCCATATCCCCTTTACAGAAAAAAGTTTCTCTTCAGAAAACAGTTCAAAACTAAGTTGCACGTCTCCTCTCTCCTTCTCGCTGTCCAAAGGTTGCCAGCAGAACATGCACTGAAAGCCTTATTTGTTCTTTCCGACCTCTGTTTGGCAATGCCTGGGGATTGTTTCCGTATTGCATGTGCCCATTTGATGATAGATCCCTCCTCGATGGGAACGTCTATCCTTTGATGGATCATTCCATCCGGAGGTCGTTGAACCTCTGTCTCTCTCCCTCTCTGTTTGTGGGAGAGCTCACAGAGATTGAAGTATCAAAATTATACTTATGAAGAGGGATTGGTGGTGTGATGTGTTTCATGAGTAACTTATTTTATTCTTTTTCTTTTTCATTTTTGTGCAAGACAGTTGCAGGTAATTGTTTGCAGGCAGTGTAAACACTGTGGTGTTCAACTTGCCAACTTCTGACTCAAACAGTGACGTGAGTTTGAGGCTACCTGCTTGACTGAACAATAAAAGACATGTTTGGGAAATAGTCATTAGTTTAGCAATTTTGTCTGGTGCCACCAGTGGTGCTGAAATGACACACTGCGGCTTTAAACATCCTATACGATGTGCTCATCTGCAGTGTTGAATCTTTCAATTTCGTCGTGCCTTTTTTATGAGTTCATTATAGTTTTATTTGTAGTCACAACTTCCATGGCAGCAGCTGTTCTCCCTTTACGGCTCCATATTAATCTCATTCACATTCCTGTGAGTATTTCATTAATAACCGTGACTGAAATGTTCGGCCTACGCACAATGCATCGAGGACTGTAGCCACTGCAGAATCGTTTTGTTTTAAAGTCAACATGAAATCAAAATGGACCCTACATTTACTTTCTTGGTCTTATTTTGCTTCCAAAAATCTTTGCAATCTAAATGTAATAATTAGCTTTGCCTCTAAAAGGAATTTTCTTATTGGCTGACGTCTCGAATCTCTCTTACTCTTCGATCCTCCTACCACCTGGTTCCATTCTGGTGTATAACAGCTACTTCAATCAGTTCCTGATGTATAAAACCAAGTCCTGCCCTGCTAATTTTTATTGCTGAATGTCCAGACGCAGGTTGCAGAAGTAAAATGGGTTGCAAACAGCTCATGTTGACTTTAAAGTGCAATGGCATAATCTAATCGCTGTCAGTCCAGGATGACAAGGCAAAACCTCCTTGACTGTCTGTACATTTTCAACGACACAGCTCTATGGTCCCTGTAGTTTTGTACCGTGCTCTGCATGGCCAAACGAGATGCTAATAAGGCTTTTCCATCTGTTCTTATCATAGCTAGAGGGAAACCTCTCCACGAGAGAGCACATATGGGCTATTACAGCTCCATTCTCATACCAAGAGTGGAAGTGATACCTCTGGCAAAAGCAGCCCACTCAAACGCTGTAAAACAGTGTTCTGTGCTCATTTAGTTCCTCACACATTGCTTCTGAAAGAGTCCATGTGAGAACTGAAGCCTCCACGTGACCGGTTACCCAGTGTTGGCAACGTTGGGGCAACTGCAAAGACGGCGTCTGTGCCAGATGGACGCAGCTTACTCCGAGTACCACGTCTCTGCCGCGGTTTCTTGTGAACTGCGTAAGCGGTTGTCCATTGTTCGCCTGGCTGCACCTGGGAGAAGGAGAGTTTTGTGTGTGAAGCACGCGGCGAGGCTGGCACTCCCTTGCAGGAGCTCGCAACAGCTGCGAGACTGTGTGGAAGAGATGATAACATTGTGAAGATGAAACTGTGGAGATCTCAACTTTAACAGCTGTGCTCTCTTTCTCATTGTTGCTTTTTGTTTCTTTTGCATGTGACCAACACGTTTTTCTCTCTGTCTACCAGCGTTAATCCACTCAGCAAAAAATGTGTCAGAAATTGTCTGTGATGTTTCTTCTTTTTTTTGGCAACACTAATAAAGATGAGATGAAAGATGCAATGTAATGTCAATAAAATTATTTTAAACAAACAAAAAAATATATATATATTAAAAAACGTAATTAAAATTATGCCAGCAGCAATTTGCGCTAAGTGTAAATAGCGAAAGAGGCTATTTGCAGTAAGTACAAATAGCAATAGATTCTATTTAAACTAAGTGCAAATAGCTTAAGATTCTATTTACTCTCTGTTAAAATTGCACGATTTTCTGCTATTTATAATACTACTACTATTGAAAATAGTGGCAATTATCTGCACCTCAGTATTGTAGTATATTATAAAACAGTATGCAAAAATAACTTTATGAGTGTAAATTCTAAAATGGATTCCATCTTATTGGGACAATAAAGGCTTCCCTACACCTACCCTTACCCTGCCCAATTCCTTTTATTTTCAGCTTTTTGATTATGTACTTAAATGTCATTGAAAATAAATTATTTTCTTATGTGATTTAAATTTTGAAAAGGGAGATTTTTTTTTTTTTTTTTTTTTTGCCAAATGGCTGATTCAAACCCAGGTCGATCGCGTCAAAATAAATGCAACACACGTGTTACCATCTGCACCACTGGAGCTGAAGGCTGTTGACTGTATTTCGAAATGTCGACTAGCCGAATCACACATTGGTGGGTGGAGTTAGTGTAAATAGCTTCTGCAAACAAGGCGGGCTATTTGAACATAGTGTAAATAGGCACTCCGTTAAATTATTCAGTAATACATAAAACATAATATTGAGTCGAGGGCAATAGTTTAGAGACTTTCAAAGAAACACATTTACGTCATTTAACTAATGTTTGTTTTGTTGACTGTAAAAGCATACCATGTCAGTCAGAGTGAAATGTAATAAAATTAATAAATACAGTATAACAAAGTATTGACTAAACGTAAGAATTCTTTTCAACAAAAAGACAAAAAAACTATGACTAAAGCTGTGTTGAAATGAAGAGTGCCTTCTAATATCCTCTTTCTTTCTCTCTGTCTGTTTTCCTGTGGTTTTCCCCCTCTCTCTCTGCGCTGGATTGAATTGGCATTAGAACTGTAAGGCTCAGTTAAAGCGTGTGCTGATGCTTCATAAACTTCAAACGCAATCTCTCTTCTCGCGAACAGCTATGGACAGGCCTTGCTGAGGCCAGGCAGATTTTCGTTGCTCTGCTTCTCACTGGATTATACTTAGCACTCAGACAGGGCAGAATGCAAAATGAGGTGTCTTCCAAATAAAAACACACGAAAACAAGTGACTGTCCAGTAGCCGTCTTTCATAGTGTTGGAAATTTACCCAAACCCTGTTGCCACTAATGCATTCCATATGACCTGTGCTCTGCATGCATGGAACTACCGCATTCGGTGCCCAGACATGGAGTAATAAACATCTGGCTCCATTGAAATTCACCTCGTCAAACGCGGTTACACTGCACACAATTGAATGGAAATCTACAAATGGGGTGTAGTAGATTCCACTAGATATACCGGGTAGAATCTCAAGTACCCTGACCCACCCCAGTGCATCTTGATTAAAAATCTGCTTCAGTGGACGATACACTTTTAAAAAGCTCTGAGGAGTGTAATTTGTCAAGTTGTTTGATCGCTTGTCTCATGTGCTGTAGATTAACAGTAGTGCTTTGACAAAGCTCTTCAGAACTGAATCTTTCATCTTATCTCTCATGCTGACTATCTCTCGCTCTCTTTCTCTCTGTAGATTTGAAGATAAGTGGAGTGAATGCTTTATAGCTGAAGCTGAATGCATGAGAAGTGTTAAACAATTTAACGCTAAGTTCGTTTTCAGGCCACCTAACTGTGCTAGTGGTTTCCCTAATGTTACAATCAGGATAATATATATATATATATATATATATATATATATATATATATATATATATATATATATATATATATATATTTAAAAAATTCTGTAAGCTATTAGCAGGGTAGTTATTGTCCTTTTTACACAGTCTATGTTTATTGTTGAATGTGTGCTATTGAACATTTCCACCATTACTGCTCAGGAAAAAATATATAGTTCATTGAACATGTTGACCTTTTGTGAACGGCATTTAAATAGCCTATTACAGCATGTCTTAACCAAGTTTTTCAGTGACAAGCAATTTGTGTGTGGAACGTAAGACAGTCAATCACAGCCAGTCAATAAGATGTTTTAGATTTAATGTACAGTCATGAGGGAAAGGATTTGGAGATTTTACAACAGACTCTAGAAATTGATACAAAACCATCTGCAAAATTCTATTGATTTTGCACATGATCTTCTTTTGATATGGGTTTACAGGTCAATCAGCTAGACAAATAAGTGAACAAATAAATTAATTAAATGCAACACAAAAATACATAATGAAATGTTAGTGTAAATACAAAAAATATCGAACGCTTGTTTTGAGTGATGAAAAAAAGGTAACATATAAAAATATTAAACCTTTGTTTTGTCCATGATATATTGTATTAGTACATTACATTAGTGACAACTTGTCCCTGAATCTATATATTTATTTAATTAATAAATACATACATGCATACATAAGTAACTTACATGAATATCAGCTAAATAATAATAAAATCAATAAAAAACAAACAAACAAACAAAAAGTCCAAAAACGTAACAATTTTAATCTGTTAATTGGAAGGTTTATTATTTTATTTTTTTCAAGGTCAGGATCATTTGCATTAATGTTACTATGTGCATATTTCCTATGATGTGCATTTCCTTCAGCTTTATGTAATGAAATTACTCGAGGTCTTACATTTTTGAGGAAACGGATACTCTTCAAGAGATTCCTCAATCAGCAGTTCCGTGGGGATTTGTAATTAAAGAAATGAATGAGGAGATTTATGTGCTGACTGCTTTAGTCTTTTCAAACTGTGTGTTGGGTTTTTGAGTGGGAAGTGTTGAAGACCGCTAGTCTCGTATGTATGTGAACAGTGAGTAAGAAAGAGAGGTGTAAGATGGTCCCGTAATTATCTAATTATCGCGCCTGAGAAAGAGAAGAGGGCAAGTGTGTGGTTCTTTCCATCTGCTTTCTCTCTTTCCTTCTTTCTGCCTTTCCCTCTGTCTCTTTTGCTTATCTCACCCTCAGAACTACTCAATAAACCTTGAATTGACCTTGTCAGATGTGAGAAAACCGTTTATTTTTTATATTTATTTATTTATTTGTAATCATAAAGCATGTCTAATCAATTAAAATTATGACATGCATAGAATTTAGCAATGATTTGTTAAAAGTTAAACAAACAATAAATTTTTTTGAGCACTTGTTTCTCAAATTCAGTTTTCTGATTTTATGTTTTTGGGTTTCATTGTAATGGTTTAATTAAATTTTGAATAATAATCAAAACAATAAAAAATTTTAAAAGAAATTAAAAATAATAATAATAATAATAATAATAATAATAATAATAATAATAATAATAATTTATATTATAATATTATTACGTAGAGAAGTATGTTCTGTTATACAGTGATTATGTATTTCTGTCACAATTTTGTCAAATTACTCTGAACTTTTATTTTGATGGGTTGTTTTGAAAACATTTTTGCTTCTGTGCTCACAGTATATCTGACTCATGATGAGGTTTATCAAATTCAGTGGTGAATTGCTGGTGAGGTGACTCTCAGAGCAGCCCTGGATATAAAGTTCATGTCTTAGTATTTAGAGACGACAGACACTAAAAACACAGAGCATAACGTGTGCTTGAATATGTGTAAAGAGCAGCTATTTTATGCTTTAATATACACAGACACAAAATTCATGATATTCTACATTTCACCATGAATTGCAGTTTTTTTATGAATTGACTGTGTGATTCCATCCATGTTTTCAGCATCACAGAAATCATAGGGCACTAGTTTTAATTTCAGTGTGCGCTTGCTGTTATAAATTGACTTAGTGACACTCTGATCTACCATCAGGGTCAGGAAGGCCCATGACGTCGTCTGTTTGTAGTCGTGTTGCACAACACGGGTTAATGTGGCATAGGTGACTTAGCTCCCCTCCGTTTAAGAAGCCAAGACCGCTTAGCTTTAGTGCCGCTACACACCGCTGACAACTGTTCACGCTCGCCTGAGCAAGCAATCCCTCACAGTGAAGTTCAAAATGAGAGGAAGAACCAGAAGGAGAGAAAAAAAGGCTGAGTGAAGTTAGAAAAATGCCCACCACAAGGTGAAAATGAGATGAATAAAACATAGCCACACCAAACCAAAGTATAAATAAATAAAGGAATACTTGTCGCTGGAAGAAACGCTTGAGTGTACCCAATATTGGGATTCGTTTGAGACCATTGAATGAAATGGAAGCGTAAGTGAGCCCTTGAGGCATGAGGGTGAATGTAGGGACAGAGTGACGGAGGGTGTTTACTGGCTTTATATAAGTGGCTGAGTCAAGGCCTGGCATCTCCCTGCTCTCTGTTCGCTCCTGTCACATGTTCTGTCCTCCCAGGCTTGACAAGGGAGCAAAATGTGAAGGAAGAAAAGGAAAAAAGAGCGGCATAGAGCAACAGAGTGAAACACGACACAAAGAAGAGGCGAGAGATAGCTTGGGATATGAATTGATAAGAAGCCATTTGAGAGGCATTTCATTTGCATGGAAACGTCAGGGTTTTTAATATATTTGCCAGCCTCCGCTCACATCACACAGGCCTCATTTGAAATCCATTCACGCTGCGGTTCGGAGCAAAGGGCTGATTCGCCATACAAAACTCCAATTATACAAATCCCAGCGAGTGTAGAGCTGCTCACACGTACGAGGAATTGTGACTCCTGCTGTTCACATGGCCCTAGAGGGGGACGGTGGGAGGGACAGACATCGTACACGTCGGCTTTTTATGTTCTTAATAAATGTTTATGTCTACCTAAGACTAAAAATAAATTGTGTTTAATTGTATCTTTATCATTTTTTTCTCACAAATGCAACTTTATATCTCATAGTTGTGTTTATCTCATAATTATGACTTTATTTCTTAGAATTGTCACTTATTTTGTCATAATGTCAACATTATTTATTACAATTGTAGTTCACACATATAACTATTTCTAATGATTTTGAATTTATATTCCAGAATGTCAGGTTCGCAAATTCAGAATTGTTACTCATCGCTCATGTTACTCGATTTCTCATAATTGCCATAACATTTTTTCATCGTTTCAAACTTATTTCTCCTAACTGGAATTTTATCTCATAACTATACTTTGTCTCATAATTTAAATTGTAAATCTCATAATTCCAACTTTACATTTGACAGTTGTTACTTTATATCAAAGTTCTCTTTTTCATAATTCTTACCTTCAGTAATATCTTAAAATTCCAGATGCGACTTAATTTCTCATTGTTGCAATGTTGTATCTGACAGTTAGACTTTATTTCTCATCATTTAGTTTGTTATAATTTCAAATTAATTTCCTATGATTTCATCTTTATTTTTCATATATCCACCTTTTTTACTCCTAATTTTATTTTTAATTTACAAGTAGGATTATTTCTCATAATTGCGACTTTATCATAATCTCAGCTTCATGTATCATAATTTAAACTTTATTACTTTATGTAATTTTCAGTGACTTCCAAAATTAACATTTTTTTTTTTTTTCAAAGATGAGATTTCTCCTAATTACAATTTTATCTCACAACTGAGATATTTTCATAGTTGTGATTTTATATATCTACTGCTTTCCATGATTGAATCAAATGTTGGCAACTCATTTTACTTCTGTAAAGCATCAAATCATATTCAAAATGAGTGAAATAAGATATCATTTGATCACTATAAGACCAGGGATGTGTATGAAGCAATCAAATAGGATAGGTTTCATTTCAAATGAGCTTATTTGTCTTAGTCTTACCTAAATTTAACCTCACTCCTTGTCACTTCCACTTGTTTCCTTCTCTCCATCCCTCTCGTTCATCCTCTCACTCCCTCTCCTTCTTTCTGAATAGCACCCTGATGAGGCGTTTTAATGTCTTGCTTGGTGTGACATCCCTCCAGCGATGTGAAATTTGTTTGTCTTGCTTGTCATTGCGGAATCGGTCTCAGTCGGACTGATATGACACTGTGAGCTCCCACACACTGCCTGCTGCATAATTCATCCCTCCGCAGGACGTACATGTGGATTTTGTGTATCATTAAACTCTCACCACAAGGACAACGTGGCTGTCAAGGCGACTGAAGAGCAAGCTCAAAGCCGCGTGTCGGGGGGTCTGTGCCGCCCAGCCACGGGCGAGCGCTGCCGCGTCCCGCGAGCCTCGGCGGGTGAGCACCTGGGCGAGCTTTGAGTGTGCTGGTCTGATGGAGTGTGAAGTCAGGCCTGCACTGCTCTCTACAGGAAGTGACTTCCACTTTTCTGCTCCCACCAAGCTTCTGCCTCATTATCCAAATGAGATATTAGCATATGCACATCGTCCTTTCTGCATTTTTTGCATTTTCGGTCTCTTTCTTTGCTGGGAGCACAGAGAGAGACCTTTTTTTGTAAGAGAGAGAGACAGTTACAGTCGGTCCCTTTTGAAGTCTCTTGATAACTGCAGTTTTCAGTCCTTTGTTGACATATTCCCGGTTCGTGTGAAGAATATGTGTAAGGTTTAGTTATACAGCACCTATAAACAATGATTTAGTTGACTACAGGTGGAATGACATGGGGTTGGACATTCTGTATTTTACACAACATATAATTGGACAAAATCTGTTTAGTGCAACACATGCAAATTTCACTACAATGATTAATTAATTATTTCAAATAGTATGACATTAATAGTACTTTAATCGTTTTAATCTATTAACAGTTCTAATCTAATATTCCATAAAGAAAATTCCATCAAATACATTTCAAATGCCATTAAAAACCACAGGCAAAGAAATTTTGCTCACGAGGCTCTGATTCTCACAGAAATCTTCCAAATGATCCCGGTTTAGCATGAAGACTTGTTATTAGGGATGCAATGAAGTGAAAATTATTGGCCGAAACCAAACACTGAGCCTAAGGCCGAATACCGAACTGTTTTTCGCGGTTTTTCCCTGATGTATTTTGCCTTTTTTCGTTATTATTTTTGGTATTATTGTCTTTGTTTTATTTTACAGATCAACGGTAAATGATTCTCATTAAGAATTTGGAAAGATTTTTGTCGTATGTATTGCATTGTCACATGCCTTGTAAAAAATAATAAAAAGGTTACTGGGCAACTGGCTAACAAGCAGATATTTGAATACACACATTTTGTTTGTGTATTGAAAAAATATTACATTCTGCAGTATTTTCAGTATTTGAGTCATCACACAGTAACCAGCAACAACCAGCCCTTACTCTTCTCATCGAAGACATGCATTTATTGTTTTCAACATTTTTCTCAGACAGTTTTAAATACTTCTAGACTGCTGACATGTTTTGATCATGTCACGTAATTGTTCGATACAGTTTATCTATATATATATATAAATTCTATATATATATATATATATATATATATATATATATATATATATATATATATATATATATATATATATATATATATATATATATTTACTAGCAATTACTGAGTAAATATTATTTTAAACTAAATCAGTTAATTGTATGGTTTCATGCATTAATTTCAATACTTTTCCGATTTGTCCTCCTCTTCCTTATACCACCTCTGTTACATCACAGGCAGAGTGCGTGTTCCCGAAGGGCTGAAAACAGCCACAACACATATCTGCGATTTATGACGCCCCTGTCCCCTCCTACCACGGAGGCCATTTTCTGCTCTCTGTGGAAGGAGATTTGCAGTCTGTGATGGAGTAGTCACACTGCAGGACACACAGCCAGTGCAGAGTTTTGTCTGGCAGTGATCAGCCCCCCGTCATCTTCCCTTCCCCTCCTACTATCATCACGCTGTCTGTTATCATTGTGAGCATCAGTCCTGGGAGGGTGAGTAAGTGGGTCAGACAGTAACCCAGGGTCAGAGCCTCGGCAGTGAGTCACTCATTAGGCAAAGCATGCCAAAATTATCAGGGAAAATTCAACAAAAACAACAGAGAGGAAGGCTTGCACACTACGTTGCTATTTCATAGAAAACGATTGTGAAATTTACTAGCAATTTCTGAGCGAAAATAGACTCTACACTATTTTGTAGTGTATTTATATAAATATGCAGCAACAAGCATTAATCTTAGTCAAGAGATAGTCAAGCATTAATCTTAGGTAGAGCGGTGTTTAATTTTTGACAGGGATGAAAACATGGCTGTGAGAGATAAAAGTACAGTGTGTTCAATGGACCGAACTCTTGTTTAACAACATATTGACTGTTCAGCTGACCAAACATTGCAAAAAAAAAAAAAAAAAAAAAAAAAAAAAATTCACTATAGACAAAAACTCCATATATCAGTTTTGGAAAGTTTTGAGAGAGAATTTTGAAAATTACATGTTCCCGCGAGCCTTTTATACAGTGTATGTAACTGTAAGTCTATAACTCGCAGTATTGTTTTCATCCGTGTAAAATTCAAGCATGATTAAGGTCTATTGGCAGTAACCAAGGAGGTTGTGTTAACCAAACATTGACCCATTTGCATAATCATTCTTTTCATGTATTATTAAAAACACATAAAAAATGCAATTCCTAATTAAAGTGATTGTAATTAATTTCTGTGATAAGCATATTAAATAAATAACTAAATAATAGTTATTTTATTATTATACATATTATTTTTTATGATTATATTATATAATATAAATATTATTTATTTTTATAATAGGCATACTCTTTCTCAGGGTTTTTACATTAAAATAATAATAATAATAATAATAAAAATAATAACTTATTGAGTAGGTTTGGACAAAATCTTCATTACTTATTAATATACATATATATATATATATATATATATATATATATATATATATATATATAAACATGAAGCAGTCATGTGGTGAAGTCAACATAACAATAAATTATATAATAGTTGTAGTTAATACCATGAAAAGCAAAAGTCAGTTGTTGTAATAATAATAATAATAATAATAATAATAATAATAATAATAATTATTATTATTATTATTATTATTATTATTATTATTATTATTATTATTCATAATTGTGTATTCAAGGATACAGGAAAGTATGATATTGTTTGATTCTTGATTGTTACACCAAATTACATTTTCAGAAATGATTTGTTCTAGGATTATTTGAGGTATTTCTAAAGATATAAGCAACAGTAATACAGATGCTTGCCTCATTTCTTTCCTCATATAATCTTGCTTTCCTCCTCTCTTCTCTCCTGACATCAGCTGCTTCTGACAGCCAGATGAAGACGACATGTTTGCATTTGACAAACCGTACAGCTTATCTGCTAAAATGATTATTAATTTGGTCTTGATTTGGTCAAAATCTCATGCATATCAGCTTAGAAATAGCAAGCCATGCCTTCATTGTGTTCTGCAAGAGCCACGCATGTTCCGTTCTGATTCTCAGTCGTTCTGATTATATGTCAGGAAGAGAAATTGTTTGATACGAGGATGTCGCGACCAAATGAGATTAGACCAGCGCTTCGGTAGGATGTCTAAAAATCCAACCCCGTTCTCTGGAGAAAATCTCTTGTGAGCTGCGGGTGCCAGCACGAGTTCAGGTCAGAGCCATGAATGTCATCATCTCTTCATGTCAACAGTTTACGGCATGTTATCACACAGCGCAGACTCACGTTTAAAGCTTGACATTTTTACAGTGACATTGAAAGGGGTAGCTCATGCAAAATAATTAAATAAATGGAAATCTGTAAGCGTTCACTAACTCACGTGATTTCAAACCAATATGATTAAGATTGGTAATACTTTTTTTTTTATAAATAAATAAAAGCATTAAAATAAACGTTAACTGGAAAAAAATAAAGAAATACATTTGTGACAAACTGAGGGACAAGTCAAAATAATTTTCTGAGGTAATTGGCAGCATATCACAAAACTTTTCAACAGAGCTTAACTTTTATTGAACCCGGGATATTCCTTTAGGTCATATTTGGCTAAAGTGCAAAGCCTTGTAAGGAAGAAAGGAAAGGAATGATAGCATGCTTGTAAGAGGATGGAGGGAAAGTGCAAGAGAAGGAGCCTTTTGTGTGGTGTTCTGGAGAGAAAGTTTGCTTGTTGAGTTTAGCCCGCTGATGAGGATTTATCCTTTGTGGCAGCATTACATTTCCATGACTTCACAACCGTGGGCAAATCCAGTCAGGAGAGTAACAAGCAATTTCTGTCTCCCCCTCTCTTTCTCTCACACTCGCTCTCTCACTGTCTCTCACTTGATTTACTGAGTAAACACATCCTCCTCCATCACCGGCCCTCCCTAACTCTCTTTTTTATGTCATTATATTTTTCCTATTCTCCCTCTCTTTTCTTTTTTTTTTTTCTTTTTTTTTTGCTCATTCACTATATTCTGCTCACATCTCCTGCTGTACGATTTCCCTGTCTTTATATTTGCTTTCATCTAGTCTCCCTGCCTCAGCTGGACATTTATTCTGTTGTGTAGAAATGAATAATGCTGATGGAGGTTAGGAATATGAATAGACTCCTGCACTTGTATGTACACGCTCATACACATCAAACAGCTGCAAAGCTTTAGCCAGCCATCACCTCAAATTTGAACAATTTCTAAATTTCAAAATTAACCACAGAAATAGTATGTGTGTGTTAACATATTCCATCAGTAAAATTCCATACCTGAGATCTGGGTAAAGAGAGGGGGGGGGGGGGGGGGTGCATGTGTGTGTTTGAATAATAATATCATGTCTTGCAATATCCAACACTTTCAAATATAAACTGTTAAATTATTATTAGATGAATAGCAACTGATTAGTGCAGTTTATTAACCGTCATAGTACTCCATGAATAAAATTCCATATTCAAACTCTGACTAAACATAGAGAGAAAAGACCATTTTAGTCACATAAAAAATAAAATAATAATAATATAAAAAAAAAAATATATATATATATATATATATATATATATATATATATATATATATATATATATATATATATATATATATATATATATATATATACACACACACACACACACATTAGGTTTAGCAACAGTGCATTTCTTTTTAAAGTAAAAAAAAAAAAAAAAGAAGCCAAGTAGTTATTAAGATAGTTATTTCCATCACATGAGGCAAGATCACACACTTCAATTTTCTCCCAGACAGCAAAATGCAATGGGCCACTGAGGATACCTCAATTATGAGTTCAGGGAAAGTTTTGTTCGTGACTAATAATAACTAGACTTGTACATTTTTACATTCTCTCGGCAAAATGTAAGTGAAAGTCATTGTGAGGGCGTTTCTGTGTGGTTTCGAAATGTGGTTGACTGTCAATGTAGTTACTGTAGTGTTGGTTGATTAATTAATAGTACTTTGAACATCACTCTTCAATTATGATCAAAAACATGGAGGTGTCTGAGTGAGAAAGTGCTCCCTAGTTAGTAGACAACAACAGTATTTCATACCCCTGAACTCCCCCGGAGTCTTTGTCTCACACACATACTATAACATAAACACCCGCACATTCGCACAATGCTGTTTGCTTCACACGTCTTCCATCTGGTGAGAGCTAAATTCAGAAGTGCCGTCAATCTCACATAAGACGAGCAGAGCAGCTCATCAGCTCATTTAGATTTATGACAGTGACGGCAGCCGCCTGCCTGACTGAAACTTTTGTTTTACTTATCTGTTTTATTCAATGTATTTATAGATTTGGTTTTATGAATACATGTTCTTTATGAAGTAGCTGTCAAGCGTCTGTTCAAGCCAGTGTCTTTATTAGCGTGGAAGCTTAGTGTTTGTTTATGTGTTTTAATTTACATGTTATCTCCACGTTTCTCGGTGAGCATATGTTGGACCGTGTTTTTCCGCTAGTAATTGTCACAACCGATTATACACATTCACGAAGACATGCTTGTAAGGGAAAATGAATGTAAATAAATGTAAACGCTAGCTAGAGATGCAATTCAAAGCCAGCTAATGATTAGCCAAACAGAAAATCATTTGGAAGTCTGCAACGCCGCACGTCACACATTATAAATCCATGCGCTTTGATTGAATTTAGGTTTTTCATGGTTCTTCGACGAGTTAATCTCAACAAGGCCCTGTTTGTCCACCGCAACTCAAGGTTACGGCAGTATCTGCATATTCCCAGAGGCTTGTTAATAGGCGGTTTCTTTTGTCAGCTTTAATGGTATCAGGGCAGTTGGAGACACACTGCGAGTGAGGTTTTATCTATCTTCTGGCAGGTGTAGCCGTTGGCGACATGGCACTGAAGTCTGAGCTCCCCCACCGCCCCTCTCGCAACCACGCTACGTGTCTGTCACCTCGCTCTGTTTCCCTGCCATCCGATGAAGAAAAGCAGCCAGAGACTGCTGAATTATTAGTGTTGTGGTAATATGATTAGTCTTGTGTGATTAACAACAGGCCCACACAAAATGTATGTGGAAGACGTAGTACCTCAGGTTTATAAATGATAGCTGTTTTTGTTTTCTTATTATTATTATTATTTTTTTAGCTAGGGGTTGCTAGTTAAATGCAAACGGTATTAGCACTGAGCTTCATAGTTCAGTTAATATAAATTAGTTGTTAAGGATAGGTAGTATGTGTGTTTTAAAATAAATGTATGTGACCCTGGACCTCAAACCCAGTCTTAGGTGTCAATTTTTCGAAGTTGAGAGGTATACATCAACCTGAAAGCTGAATAAATAAGCTTTCCATTGATGTATATAAAACTGTTTGAAAATCTGTAATCGGAGGGTGCAAAAAAATCAAAATACTGAGAAAATCGCCTTTAAAGTTGTCCAAATGAAGTTCTTAGCAATGCATACTAAACAAAAAGTAAGTTCTAATATATTTACGGTCGGAAATTTACAAAATATCTTCTTGGAATATAATATTTACTTAATATCCAAATTATTTTTTGGCATACAAGAAAAATCTATAATTTTGACACATACAATGTCTTTTATGGCTATTGATAAAAAATATACCCGAGCAATTTAAGACTGGTTTTGTGGTCCAGGGTCACATACTGCATTAAGAATTAGAGTCTCGAAGTGGGGTGATTAAATTAAATTTATGCATTTAGCAGACGCTTTTATCCAAAGTGACTTACATTGCATTCAAGCTATCAATTTTCTCATAACATGTGTTCCCTTGGATTCGAACCCCCAACCTTGTGCTTGCTAACTTGATGCTCTATACAGGAACTCAATATGGGAACATTTTTTTTTTTTTTTTTTTTTCCATCATGCCTTAGTAATTTGGCTGTAAGGCTAATTCTGCTATTGATTTGCTTTGCAAATCAAGTCTTCGAGGACTTCATCTATCGGCTCAATGCCTTTGATTATCTGAAAGCTCTAGTAAGCCTAATGGAGTATTTCTAAAGATCTTTTAAAGGATCTATAGCATAAAACTAAAGAAACACTTTTAAGGTATAGTTCACCCAATTGTTTTTTTTTTGTTTTTTTTTTTTCATTATTTACTCACCATAAAGTTGTATTACTTATTTTTTTTTTTTTTTTTTTTTTTTTTTCTGTTACATTAAACATGGCATTTTGAATAATGTGTGTAGTGTACCCAAACAGTTGTAAGTATATAATTGACTTGGATCGAATGAAAAATGGTAATCATGAATAAAAGAAAAATGTAATGGAAAAAAAATATTGTAGTTTAAAAAACAAAACAAAAACACAACACAAAAGCATTTAATAAAATGAAAATAGAAATATATAAAAAAGAAAATACAAATAATAACAAAAAAAAAAAAACCTTTCAAACCATTAATACAAATTATACATTTCAATTACTTGCCTCAATGATACTAAAATAACAGTGGTCTGAATGACAAAACTAGTCTGATATAATGTTTGCACCAGTCTAACATGCATTAGTGTTCATTTTATTGAGATTTTGCATTTACAAGGATTTAGTCTGCCACATTTTCCATATTAATTTTTATTTTTTTCAGGAAAACCCCTCTTGGGTGGCAAATGTTTATAGGCTTCATAAGGGGCCTCCAGTTTGAAATAATCTGCGATAATTTTTCATGGGGGTCATTTTGCAGTTTTAATGCTTCTGTCTGGTCACAGCTAGTTATGGTGTGTCATAAATATAGTAGCAGTATAAACACATGCCTTCAGCAGGAAAAGAATGAGGGGCACAAAACGAGTTTACCAATTAGAGTGATGGAGCAAGAGCTGAGGAGATACTGACAGAAAGGTGCACTGAAGGAAAAGAGGAATGCATTAGAAGAAGGAGACTGGTCCTTTCAACTCCTCCAGTCCTGTGGATTTCTCTCCCTCAGTATAATGAAGGCCCCAGTTCGTCTAATCCCTTTAAAGGCCAGATTAATACTTGAGAGCTGATAGCTGAGAGAGTGGTCGCACCACCAGTGGCAAAACCACAGTGTGGACACTCTCTGACTAAAGAAAGAGCAGCGGAAGGAGAAGCAGAGAAAGGGAGGTAGAGTATACATAAATGGTTTCCTGTGGTTGAATGGCTTTTGCCATGGATTGTCACAGTAATTAAATTTGAGAGAAAGACTTCAGAAGTCAAATTGTTCTCTTGACCCCCCAATATGAGAAATGGCATCCTGTTAGTCTTAACATTTGCTATTAAAATTAATGAGATGTGTTTGAGAATTTGAAATAATGGTTTAATAGAGTTAAAACAGGACATTAAATCGTTTAAAAGCCCATTATATTATTAGACCTTTATTTTAACCAGGAAAGAAACACTGAGATTAAAAATATATTTTACAGGAGTGTCCTGACAGAGATAAGTGGTCAATTAAGCAACGCACAAAAGTTTATAAATGAAATGCAACAGAAAATATGTTAAGGCCCTTTCATAACCTTCTATCTATCTATCTATCTATCTATCTATCTATCTATCTATCTATCTATCTATCTATCTATCCATCCATCCATCCATCCATCCATCCATCCATCCATCCATCCATCCATCCATCCATCTATTTAATTCATGTTTGTGCAGAAGTACTGTGGTGGTAACTATCTTCCACACTCTAGGGGGCAATAGAGTTAGCTTAAAATAACCAAGGCTAATGTGTGAGCTAATGTGTTGAAATACTGTTGGCTATAAACATTCATAAACAACTTTTTCTTGCCAGGGCTCTCTTCTCCTATCATCACAGTAGTTCACATTTGAAAAAGAAAACTGACCATAGAAGCAGAATATTTATGCTTAAACTCACTTTAGAATCATTTGCAGCAGCAAAATTGGTCTCGAAATAATTTTTACAGAAACTGCTAGTAGTCAATCATGGCAAGTAACACATGGAATTAAAAATACAATTATCTAAGTAGAACAACTAAAATAGCAGTTTCCTATTAAATGTATTTATTTATTTATTTTTTTTTTTTACAAATTATTATTATTATTATTATTATTATTATTATTATTATTATTATTATTATTATTACGTATTTATTATTATTTTTTAACAGAGTATACTGGTTCTAGTATTGTGTTACGAATTGTACAATATGTAGCAATATGTTAATGTGAGCTTGCTAGAAAAGTTTTTATTTGCGCATGTTGTGTATCCTCTGAAAGTATGCTATGCCTTTCCCCTTCCCTATTAGCATTTAACTTTATATTCTTAGATTAAAGGACAAGATGGATTAAAGCCCTAGAGGTTTTTGCCTTTTATGACCGTAATCCTTCACAAGCTGTCTGAGCATGTCAATGAGACATATCTGACCATCACCGCGTGTGTGGTGGGTACCAGATGGTGCTCTGCCAGGTCTAGAATGGAAGCTCATTAAAGAGCTGGAATGTGTCAAATGCAGCTCACCCTGACCGGCTTATTACTGCCTATATTCAATAAGTCACTGTCGCATAAGGCAGTCAGAAACCTTCACAAAGCAGTGGCTGACCTTTTTAACCGGCATATTCTATTAGCACATGTAAATGGCATTGACTTCAGACTGGAAATATAATGCAGGGTGTCTAGCGTCTACTGCCTTGTTATCAGAAGTTGTGTTGTGCTGCTAACTACGCACGACTGTGGCGTAAACACAATGTGTGAAAGGCAAATTTGTAGGCAGTTTGAAGAAGCTCATAGAAGACTGTTGGATGTCTTTGTTTCTTAAGCCCCTTTCATACTGCACGTTGGACCCGGAAAATTGGCAGAACATTGCTGGGTCGCCTTCTGTGTGAACGCAAACACGTCCCGGGATTGATTCCGGTATTGATCCCAGGTTGGTAACATTGTCGGGTTCAGTCCCAGAATGAGCGTGTCGTACTAATGACGCACCTTATTGCGTGACTCTTTTACCAGGTGTTTTGAAGGAAGATCAACGTTCACAACGAAAAAAAAAAGTGCAAACTATAACGATTCAGAGATCAGTTAGTTCCTCACTTTCCACGCTGAAGGTGAGATTGACGCTAACTTAAGTGTAAGTTAATGTGCCTAGCGTTTTAGAATCGTACATTACATGTAACACGCTGAGGTCGTGTCTTTACGTGACTTTTACGGGCTGTGTGTGAACGCACACACATATTCCGGGTAATCACTGGCAGTGTGAAAGTGCAAAATCTAGCAACCCAGGAACAATTGTCGAGTGTTCCGGAATCGCAGTGTGAAAGGGGCTTTACATTGTGACAGTCGGATCCAATCAGACATTCTAATTTGGATTGGGATTTTGGATGTGACGACTAATAAAATGTATTGTAGAAGACAACTACTGTAGCTTGTTGCTTTGTCTCATTGTAACTGATTTTAGAGAACCCTTTGGTTAAGTTTTATATTTGAGTGCTGGTAGATTTTTGCACTGACCTGTTGTAGTCCTTGTTGCTTATGTTTACAAGGAGTGCCGCACAAAGAAAAGCCTTTAGAAACTGCATGTAAGCTGTTAATCCAGCTATTGTGAATGATCCAGTGCTGAAAAAAGTTGCATGTCTTGCTTTTGTGTATGTGTGTGTGAATTACTTCTTCAAATCTAATTACTGTTAGCAAATCTCAGTGCTGTGGGTACTAAGAAATGGTTTACTGACTTTTTGCATGGGCTTATTACAGGCTGTGTCAGATGCTTTCTGTTGGATGCATGTATTTTGTGTGCTTTGAAAACATAAGCAGTTTGTCAGCAGCTGTAACCATGTACAATAACCTTGCAGGGGATTCATGTTCCAGCATGTCTGTAAAATCCACATCACTCATTAGAAAGACTTTATGAAGTTTTGAAAGCGGTAGTGCTCGTTTTGCCTTTCACCTGCAGCATTAGGGTCTGTTATCTGTTATTTAATTCACTGAGTAAGAATAACTAAATGTATTTCATGAATGGTTTAAGAGAATTAAAGGTTGCAGGTTCCAATATATAGATATTCCATATAAGTCAACAAGGTCAAGAGCTTCACATACAAGACACCTTTACTTAAGTTGAATTGTGAATATTGAAATTGCTCAGATTTAAAGAGTTGTCTGGTCTATTTTTATAAGTGTATTGGGGCTGATTGTTACTTTTAACACAAGCTTTACCTCCAGTCAGATTGAAGTGCTGCAGTGAATTACTTTAAATGATCAAGGGCGTCTAGGCACTAGAGTTTATGCTACGTCAGACAATGCTTTGAATCAATTGATTTCAATAAGTGTATGCATCACAAGGACATATCAGACAAAAACACAAACTTTTCAGAAAGTAAAGCATCCAAAAGTTTTAACGCGACACCTGTTAATATTCAACCCATTCACTTTCCCAAGGATGCAAAAACTAAAGCATGGTTAAGTGCCTTTAGCATCACTATTAGGATGCTGAAGGCATACCTCAGTTGCTCTATTGAACTAGGAATTCCATTGAAAAAACATTTTATGTCAATACTCAATTTATAATAATTTAATTATAATTTGGTCTTCATGATATATGTTGAATCTGTCTCAATCTGTTGAATAAGGCAAGCAATTGAAAGCAGTGGAGTTCCAAGTTCATCGATATATTGACACCTATGGGTAGGGATTTCCAACCCTGCTACTGGAGAGCTACCATCCTACATGTTTCAGATTAATTCCTGCTCCAACACACCTTCCTGTTATTATCAACTAACCACCTTGATTAGCTGGATTGGGTGTGTTTGGGCATGGAGCTGCAGGATGGTGGATCTTTGGGAGCAGAATTGAAGGAAACCTTTCTCCTTGTTCTATCTTAACAGTGAAGCACAAGGTCCTTCAGTTCTTGGTGCCTTAGGAGTGAGGATGGGTTGTACTATTAGGTTCATTTGGTCAATCAAACTCAATCTTTTATTTAATACCTTTCACGGTTCAAATTGTGTCCTTATATAATTTTGTACCCAAAGCTAAAGCAACATGGTACAACCAATTTGCAGAAAAAGTATGTTAGGTGGGTATTAGAAACTGGTCCCAGTGTACACTAAATGAAAACATCATGCCCTCGCTCTAGCGTACAGGCGCCCCAAATTTATTTGCTTATAAAATGGTTAGAGTGCTTGTTCTTGTGTACCTTACATAAAATGCATGATGATACTAAACATCCAGCTCTTGCTTTTCTGTTTTAAGTTGTCATAATCGATTGGTTTTGTGGGAGTGGGTGGTTGTGGGTATGGGGCGGGGGCTTCTTCCTATATTCCCTTTTCTTTCTCCTCCCCTATTTTCCTTTCCTCATCAAAAATGAGCACCTGCACAAATGCACCTCCTTCCCACCAGAGCACTGACACACTCTCCCCTTCCATCTGTGTTTTCCTACCCAGAATTCCCTAACTCCCTGCCTTTTGATGGCCGTGAGATCCCACTGGAGGAGCATAGTTCCGGTGCTGTCATCGGTGGTGCAGTTGGTGGAGTGGCATTGCTGGTGGCTGCCATCGCACTGCTCGTCTTCTTCCTGCGGCGGCGTCAGCGCACCTTTAAGGGCGACTACAGCACCAAAAAGCACGTGTTCGGGAATGGATACAGCAAGGCCAGCGGCATGCCCGCTCATCCTCCGATGACCAAGAACCTGCAGTACCCTGACGACTCGGACGATGAAAAGAAACCTGCACAAATCAGCGGGCCCGGCGGTTTCGAGGGCGGCGATCGGGATTTCGATGGCAACTCTGAGGATCTGAAGAGACCCTATTTCACCGTAGACGAAGGAGAAAGTCGTGATTACGACGAACGGACTCTCGCCTTCCAGTACGACCCTGAGCCCGAGATCGCCGATGACATGGTCTCCCAGACCGACGGCTCTGTTATTTCAAAGAAAGAGTGGTATGTGTAGAGTGGCATGCAACGTCAAAAAAAAAGAAAAAAAAAGATCAACAACCTTTTGTCCTCTCTTGCATCCGACCACACCCATCCACCTCCATCACTAGAACCCTCCCTCAATGTGTTTATCCCTATTTGCACATCCCACCCCTGACCCAGTAACCTCCGCCCCCATCAGATTCCATCGAAATAAACAGCTGTAGAAAAATAGCTTGCAGCATCAACACGTCAACATCATTACACATCCACGCGCTTTTTAGATGAACCTGCTACAACAGCGAGAGGTTTTCTCACAGACTGATGCCAACCAACATCCAGTAAGCCTGGACAGGCAGGTTGCTTGAAAATATTACAGTGTATTATCCTTTTTGTCTCATTTTGTTGTTATTATAAATGTATTAAATGTATAAAAGAGACTGTAACCGTTTTGGAAAGGGGTACATTGCTGATCATGTTGTGAAAGTCTTACACTGGATGTATGATTATTTTTTTTTTTATTGTTTGTTTGTATTGTTTTTATCTCATTAGCATATCACCATTACTTTTACATGCATCATATGTTTTGTTTGTTTTTATATAGTCTTCTTTTTAAATGGAGTGTTGGTTACCAGAAAATGTGGAACAAAACAGTACAATAATTATTCCCACCCACCGTGTCATTACGAGGTCGAAGGTTGCATTAGCACTATTGTGTTTAATGGAAACATCATAATCCTGTGGTTCTTGTTACAAACACCGCTCCCAACTCCCTGAATGGAGATCCAGGGGTCCGAGAATGTGGCATGGCCTGGAAGTGTACAATCCAATGAAACAAAAAAAGCATGTGGGTTCTGACTGCTCTCCAAAAACAGTATTTATTTTAAGACCCTGCTCTGCTGAGAGCTGAAGAACACATCTGCAGTGTTAGTCATATGCACACTGCAGACAAGCATGCAGAACGGGGCCTAGACAGATATACCGTGCCCACCTACCATTCTCCATGCCAGTCTTAGTAATTCTCCATCCACAGATCCACCTAGGATGTGCCATCATGTTATCATAGCGATGCTTTCTAAAATCCATTTCCTCTGAAACTCTTAAGACGCAAAAGGATAATCCTGTATAATGTGGTGTTGTTATAAAGACAGGGTGTTTGTTATTTAGAACTGGTGATGTGGAGTGGTCAAAATGTTTTCAAGATCTTGTAAATATGAGCAGGTTCAATGGTAATGTTTAGTTCCACAGGAGATTACGACACGGGCGTGTAGCGCTTGTGTCAACCACCATATAGAGCCTTTTGATGGAAGTAGTTTTTCCAAAAGTAGGTAAAAGCACAGAAATTAAATTACGGAAAAGTTTTGAGCCAAAGCTAAATCAGAGGTAAATATGGCAGCAACTAGGCATCACAGACAGGCTTGTTATGTACTGCTAGGTCTCTGAAACCACAGGATCTGCGGCAAAGCCTGGATTCCTTTCCAAATCCTTCCTGATCCTCTATAAGGAGCAGATCTGTTGGCTACAAATTAGTATATATTTAAATAAATAAAACAGACATTCATCAAAGTCCTGACATAGCTGTTCAACCACAAAATGTACAATATTTCAAGGCCTTTTTCAATGCATTTGTGTCTTTTTAAATTGCTTTTTGTTTGGTTCAGCCTTTATCACCCTTTTTACATCAGGGTTTGGTGTTTTTGCAAATGGGTGGGCAGTTTTCCACTAAATTATTTTACTTCCAGAGACAAATAACCTCCCTAACTGTATCCATATCTATTTCTAGACTCAAAAAATGCTTTAGTAGAATTTATCATGGCTTGTCCATGAAATATTTAATTCCCGTGCCTGCCTTAAACAAGGCTCTTTACAAGTCGAGAGATTAGGATGCTGAACTGCTGTAATCACACAGACAATCTTGGCGGACTTGAAAATATAGAAAACATGAGCAGGCCCTCATGGAATCTGGGGGAATTCTTTTTTTTTTTTTTTTTTTTTTTTTTAAATTATAAAATGCATTTATGCTAGTAAATTAAGCCATTATTAAAATAACCCAAATAATAAGCAAACTGGAACTTGCAGCCGCAGATTCCTTGTGGTCTGTCCCATGAGGAAAGTCATAGTATGCCTACACCTAAGATAAAAATGAATAAAAATCTTGATGGCAGACCTTATGCACATCTTGATTTGACCTAAAACGGACCACATAAGGAATAAATGTACATTTGTCGCGTAGCAAACCTTGTATTTTAGCTTAGTCAAGTCAGTGTGCAAAGTTATACAAATCGCAGTGCCTATGACGTGTGAGATTTAAGTTTTTTATTTTGTTTTTGTTTTTTGTTTTGATCTGAATCATGTACATATTATTTCTGAGTTATTGTATGCCATTAGTGTACATTTGTTTGTTTGTTTTTTTTAGTTTTTTTTTTTACAGTATTTGCATGATAAACAAATTAATCTACACAAGTCAGTGTGATGGAAAGCGTATCATCTGGACTTCAAGTATTAATAAAGCTGTATTTTTATCAAGTTTTTTAAACCCTCATGAATACAAATATTATCTCTCTGCTATATATGATGACAAGATACAAAAGCAACCCATCGCTGGTCTGTCAGCACTTTGTTAACCAACTCGCAACTGGAAACCTGCTACACAATCATGGCTATGATTAAAGAGACTGACACCACTTTAGCTAAAGCACAAGTTTTGTTCCAGAAGTTTAATTAGTTGTTAATGTTATATGTAATTGTGTATTGATTTCATTTCTCTTTCTCTTTAATTCTTTTCATTGACCCCTTGTGTTCCCAGGGTTTTGTTAATTAAGTGTTTTTTTCTATTTTTTGTTTTTACGTTTTCTCAAGCTAAGCACAAGTTACCCATTTACCAAATGGGTATTATGGCTTTAAATGTCAAATAAGAGAATTCAAGTGACTATAATTAATTTGCATGACCCATACCAGCTTCTTTTTTTGTTTTAATACAGCAGTCTGTCTGCTGGGTCGGTTGATGTTGACGCTTCTAGCAACATTAAATAGCCTGCATAAGCGCATGAGCATACTAAGTAAATAATATTTTGTCTTTTTTTTTATTATTATTATTTTCTTTTCTTTTTTTTCTTTTTTTTTGAATATTGCTCTAAGGAATTTTTTTTTTCTTTTGTATTATTTCTTTTATATATCCTCGGTTTTAGGTAGTTATCAAGGATTCATTCCTGTCTCATGTCTTTCTAACTGCCCACTTCAAAGCCTGACATTCCACTGTAAATAATGTATGTACCTTGGAAACTAGAGTTGAGTTTACTATATGTTAGGGGGACAGAAACAGAGGAGTTCAAGTCTGGACGTTAAATAAAAAGCTGAACTAGAAAACAAATTAGACAGCTCAGATGACTGGAGATGTATAGCTCATTGCCATAAATCTACTTCGACATGGACTTGGGTAGATAGGTTTTGATATGTTAATGGATTCTGTATAGAGATGTGGGATTGATGCATTACAGTGATTTTGTACATAACTGCAACAAAACAAACAAACAAAACAAAAAAAAAAACAAAAAAAAAACATAAAGAAAGATCTTGTCTTCATGCAGCCGTGTGAATGTATGTCTGCTGAGGTCGGTAATGATATGAAAAATATACAGTATATATTGTTCACATGTGTTGACCCAGTGAAGTAAACTGTATTTGCTTTAAAACATTAAATGATTTAAATGTTCAAAGATGTGTTGTCCTAGTTCACTTAATATAGATTGTTTTTATTTGATATATTCTATTACAATTATGCAACACTTTTTTTAGTGCCACACACACATACACACACTTAAAAAAAATAGTATATTTAATATTACAACGAATATATTTTGTAAAAATATATTCAAAATAATTATATTATGACTTTGTTCTGTAAATCTGAGATTTTTTAAATGCTTGTTTATACAAGTGTTAGCATACAATAATAATTATAAATTTTTTTATTTTTTTTATGAGTCAAAGACGAGTCTTCACATTTTGGTGTTCATGCATAATTTTATAAATACAGAAAGCATATTAATTGCATGCAAAGTGTCTATGTATCAAACATAAATTGTATTATATCTTAAATGGTATACAAATTGTCACACCGAATGACCTACTTAGTATTTTATGTATTTTTAAAGAACATACATAACATGTATTTCAACAAGTCACAACAAGCCAAGTTGTAGTGAGCGATGCTGCACTGTAAACAATAAACCATAAATAAATACAAAAACAATAGGGGTTATTGGTCCGAGATAACATAGTTTACACAGAGTGTAAATATAGAAGTTGTGTCATACAATCCTCATTAACAGTGACATTAAAACACATTTTAGGCTTAATATTAAGAAATGTATATTAAAAGTAGTAGCCTACTCCAAATAAAGTTTAATTATAAGTAAATCCAGAGCAATATGTGAGTAAATACTTTCATATATTTAATAGAACTATACTTGGTATTAAATACATTTATTTTAAATATTTAACTTTTTTTATTAGCGCACAGTTAAAGGATCAAAATCAATATGGCAAAAAGTCCCACTATGCGATTGTGAACTGAATTTGGTCACCTATGGTGGTGGTCCAGCAATATCAGTTCTGACAAGTCTAAAAGTTTTTGTTGTTGTTATTGTTGTTGCTTTTGTTGTTGTAGATTTTGTCAGTATGTCAGTATTATAAGTTTTACGGTCTATGCAAACATATATAAGAATACCAACGAGCAAGCATGAGCTCACGCTGCATAAACTTGTACTTGTATTAGTTTCAGGAAGTTAAATGGCTTGTAACTCTTGAATTTGACATGGCTTTTTAAAAGCTTTTGTCTGTGAACAAGAGAACTGTAACTATGAGCTCCAAATCCCAATAGTGCTAACAGCTGGATGTGGCCTCCCCACTGCGCAAAGTGATAGTTCTCTTGAGCAATGCTAATTATTCATTTCTGCACTTAGAAATCACATTAAAATAGTTAATAAAAAATTAGAGAACAATTTTTTTTTTTTCTATTCACTGCGAAAAAGTGATACAACGTGCATGGTCTATTTTCACAGCGAGGGCAATTACTTTTCCGTCATCCAGCCCTTGATCAGCTGAACCAACCCTGAAAAGCAATCGCATATGGGAATGAGAGAGTGCAGACTTGCTTGCCAGGGTTCCTGGAGAGCAGCTGCCCCTGTCCGTCTCCTCAAAGCTCTCTTTGTAGCCCCATGGGCCTTTGAAAGCATATTCCCTCATGATAAGCTTAAATGATACGGAATCAGTCTCATTCCCTCCAGAGCGAACTTCCATGCTGTGTCACTCTGCAGTGCAGGGAAAGGGAATCTGGCTACATGAGACATAGTAGGATTGTAAATTTGATATGAAATATTGTGCTTAAAGGAACAGTTCACCCAAAAATTATGTTATTCCATAGTTTTGGGTTGTTGTTCACTGCACGGCATAGTCATTATACAAATATTAAATGTAATATGTCAGG
Source organism: Carassius gibelio (assembly GCF_023724105.1). Lineage (NCBI taxonomy): Eukaryota > Metazoa > Chordata > Actinopteri > Cypriniformes > Cyprinidae > Carassius > Carassius gibelio. The sequence continues at coordinate 21,379,901 of NC_068413.1, read as the reverse complement.
ATTATATAAATGACAGGTCAGTAAAGACATTTGCATGGTTTAATGTTCAAACAACAATTGTTTTACCGTATCTCTATTATAATTTCATTTAAACATCTTGGTTACATATGTAACCCTTGTTCCCTGAAGGAAGGAAGAGAGATATCACATCGGATGACCAATCTACTGCAAGTGTAAACTAAATGAGCCAGTGCACATCCAGCTGCCACTGAACACAGGGTGAGTATAAGTAGGCAGCAGGTGCAGCACATATTCAGGTTTGTGCTGAGGAGCCTAGCTGGTGACCCGGCCACTCAATGGTGGTACAGAAGCTGTGGTGATGGGATGATCGACGAATTGGGATCCTTACCAATGGGCTACAGATACTGCCCCTTCCAGTGTCCTTTGGAAGCCTTTGGAAGACAATGTAACTGTTGCCATGGCACTACCCACTAGTAAGACTGGATAAAACTGGTAAAATGTGTCCGTACCACTTTGGACAGGAATGTTACGAAAGCCCCATGCTTCCCGAAGGAGGTTTCGGAAGTACTTACACATTTGAACAACTGTTTAGGTTCATATGGAAGACTTATTTGACTTAGGTCTCTACTCTATTGGGGCCTCAGTATTACCTGGGAGTAAGCCGACCTAAACTCTAGGCACGAATCGCAGAACAAAAATGCATGCAGGTCCCTTACCCCTCTTGTTGTAGGCCTGGTTCAAGACACGCAGGTCCAAAATCAGTCATAACCCATCGCCTTTCTAGGGTGAAATGAAGTAGGAGCTGTAAAACCCCATCTCCATAGTGGCTGGAGGGACCAGCTCTATTGCATCCCTCTCCAGTAGGACTGTGATCTTCACACAAGACAGGAGCATCAGCTGCCTTCAATGCTGCTTACTACTGGTGAGAAAGGTGGATAAATGTGTGGTCCGGTGTTGGTCCATCTGCAACTCTCCATGCACTCTTGGGAACCAGAGACGGAGAAAATCACTCTCCTGTTGAGATTTTTGGGAACCAGATTCTCCATCCGGCCCTCCTCCGGGTAAAGGATAGGTGCATCCTTCTCTTTCTTTGTCATCCGTCCCGAGGCCTCATGCTCTTCTGCTCAACACCAGGTTGCCTACTCCCAGCTTCACTGCTTGAGGCTGTTGTGGATATGGCACTGGAACAGTAGTGGATGCAAGGGGCCACCCTAGGCAATGAGCAGACTAGGGCGCTGCAGTCGGCACACGGGTGCAGACAGCAGCTGCCCACTAGGCAGAAAGTCGGACCATCTCAGTCTGCTCCTGTGCAGCTGAGAACTGCTGGGCTATGTTTTCGGTTGTGTTGCCAAAAAAAGTGTTGTCTAGGACACAGGGACCTTAAGGAACCAATATTTTGTCGGCATCCCTTATTTGTACTAATAATTGTACAAATTATTGTATTAAAGTGATTGTACAAATGATCAAACTATCATTAACTACCAGCCAAATACTGTACAACTTTGCATAGCAAGACCCAGAGTGACTATAAAACGGGCATATGTATTTGAGTAAATCTGTGGGAACTGCATGTATAACGTCCAAAATGATGGTAACAAAACTGGGTTTAAAATTTTAATCAAAAACAGCTCATCTAATATTTTGTTAGACATCATGAGGCTGATAGTCAACTGATGCCTTAGCACATCACTGACCATTTGATGAAACATTTTACCCTATTTTGGAAGGTGTCAAATATATCATTATATATATAATTGTGCCAGACATGCATCAGTGCTACAGAGGCATTTCTCCACTAAAGACAAGAAGACTGGCTTCTGCTTACAGCTCTGCACTCACATATTTTACTATACTCTACTATACTGTACTACTATACTATATGGGGGCAGCTGTGGCCTAATGGTTAGAGAGTTGGACCTGTAACCCCAAGATTGCAGGTTTGAGTCAAAGTGCTGGCAGGAGTTGTAGGTGGGTAGGAATGAATGAACAGTGCTCTCTTCCACCCTCAATACCCACGGCTGACGTTCCCTTGAGCAAGGCACTGAACCCTCAGTTGATCCCCAGGGTGCTGGATAAACTGTAGCTGCCCACTGCTCTGGGTGTGTGTTCATTTCTCACTGCTGTGTGTGTGTGCACTTGGATGGGTTAAATGCAGAGCACCAATTCCAAGTATGGGTTACCATACTTGGCAAATGTCACAACTTTTTTTTCACTTTTTTTTTTTACTTTTTTTTTATTGTAATACATTAATCTAGATCAGCATAAATAAAAAAGTAGTTCAACAAATATTTCCATTAATTAATTTATTAATTTACTTTCTTACTTTACTTATTTTGTTTATTTACTTTAAAAAAGGTCCCACTTTATGTGTCCCTAATACCTGTATACTTACATACTAACTAAATGTGTATGTAGTATGTAACCACAGTGTAAGTGCACGTAGTACTGTATCTGCAGATATTATCTCAGATAATATTTCTGTAACTACACATATGTAACAACCCTTAGGGTGGTTTGTGTAAGTACAAATGTGTAACAGGATTTACAATTGAGTAATACATTAAGTAATACATTTGTCAAACAAGACAAAATCTACATGCACAGATTATTTTAATGTGAGATATAAACTCAGAGATTCACTTACAGTCCTTAAACATCAGATTAACATCAGTTAATGCAAGAGAAAGACAAATGTTTATCATGTGATGACACAATGATATTGCTGTAGAAATGGTTTTCCAACCCTGAGAGAGAGAGAGAGAGAGAGAGAGAGAGAGAAATAGTATTTTGTCTTCGTCCAATTTAACGTAAACAAAAATGTGTTATTTCTCTCAGACTCACAAATATGACGTTTGCACCAGCACTTAAATAGTTTACAATAGATTCTAGCAAATCATAGTCTTTTTTTTCATATAGATTAAACAAATACTGTATTTTCTGTTACTAACTCAGTTTGAATTTGAATATCATAACTATGAAAAAAATGTACCCTTCATGAAATGAGAAAGAGAATAAAACAGAAAACATGAATATGAACCAGGTTGTTCAATATAAACTACAAGCACTATTTGGAAACACATCAGAACAGTTACTCTACATGTTTTAATAATTTGTAGTATTCCCCAAGGATTCCCAATGAAATGTCAATCAGAGACCATATTCATAAAAAAATAAAATAATAAAATAAAATAAAATAAATATGTAGCACACTGTTTTAGGTTAGAACTTGCAGAAAATTATATTTATTAAGTTAGAATGAATGTATCCTAAGTACATATAAGATCTCTCCTTTAGAGTCAGGAACATATTTTATTAGCTGTGCCTGCTAAGATGAATAATATCACTATTAATATATGTTATATATGAGTTCAGCAGAGATTGTTACAATTTTAACAAACCCAAAACCATCAGTTTTAAACAATGATGCAACAAATCATCCTTCTATTTTCTCAGCAATCTGATTTTTTAAAAATGTATTTATGCAAATAACCTTGAACTAAACACTAGAATCACATAGCAATTCTCTGGCAACCACCTGAAACACCTTAGCAACAACCCACAATACCCTAGCAATGTCCTGAAAACCACATGCAACACCCTTGCATCCGCTTATAAATGCCACATAGCAAACATCCTCGCAACCACCCACGATACTCTTGCAACTCTATTGTAACATCCCGACAACCACCCACTACACCCTACAGCAACAGTAAAGCAACATGCTGACAACCATCAGCTACTCCCTTGCAATGACATACCAATGCCTTATAAACTACCCACCAAAATGCCAACATATGCATGTCAATGCTGTGGCAACCATCCACAACACCCTAGAAACCATATGTAAATGTCCTGGCAATAACATACAACAACCTAGCAACCACTTAGAAATGTCCTCCCAGCCACCCCTTTCAACCAAGCAATTGCATTTCAACTTGAAACAAAAGCCACCCACAACACCCTGCCAACCACCATAACACCCACATATGAATACCCAGGCAACTCACAGCAAGCTAGCCACCACTCAGCATCATCCTTAAAATACACCCTAGCAACCCCATTGAAATGTACACTACACCCTAATTAGAGCATATTATTGTACTGGAAACTTTATTCCAATGCCCTGGCAAAAACATAGCAAAACCATGGTGAACCACCAACACCCTGCCCTGCCAATCACCCTAACACCCACAAGTACTCTGGCTAACAGACACTTATAGCGACCACATAGCAACATCCTTTCCTCCACCAGCTACACCCTAGCAAAAGGAAAGAATAACCCTGGCAATGACCCACAACACCCTAGCAACCAGATACTAACTGTCAACTACCTGCAACACCTTAGAAGCTGCACAGCAGTTTTATGGCAACCAGCCACAACACCCTAGCAACCACCTACAACACCATAGAAACATGCTGGCAACCAACAACCACCTTTTCCTGCCAATTACTATAACACCCATATATAAATAACCAGGTAACCAGTTACAACACCCTAGCAACCACAAAGCAACACCCTGGCAACCACCTACAACACTCTAGCAGAACCCTGGCAACCACCCTTTCCGGCAGAACACCCTAAGACCCACTTGTAAATAGCCTGTAAACCAGCTACAGCACCCTAGAAACTGCATAAGAACACACTAGCAAACACCTGCAACACCTACCCAAATATCCTTGCAACCTGTTACAACATCCTAACAACCTCATAGCAACAACCTGGCAACCACCTCCAACACCCTGGCAAAGTCTTCACAACCACCAGTCACCCTACCCTCCCAACCACCCTAACACCCTCATTCAAATGTCCTGGAAACCAGCTACGACACCCTAGCAACCACATAACAACATACTGGCAACCACTCACAATACTTTAGAAACTGGATAGCAAAACACCCTGGCAGCCTCCTACTACACCCTAGCAAAATCCTGGTAACCACCAACCACACTTTCCTGGCACCTTAACACTGACATATAAATACCCCGGCAACCAGTTACAACATCCTAGAAACCACGTCAACACCCTGACAACCACTTGCAACACCCTAGCAAAGTCCTGAAAACCACCAACCACCCTGCCCTGACAACCGTCTTAACACCTACATATAAGTACCCTAGCTACCAGATAAACCACCCTAGCAACCACATACCAATGTCATGGCAACCACCAGCTGAAGCCTAAAAAAGCATAACAACTCCCTGCCAACAACAAACTATATCCCAGTAACTGCATAGAGGCACTTTGGCACCTCTGGCACTTTTGCACAACTTGCTGTAAGCACTATTCTCTCATATTGACAATTTAAAGGGGTAATATATATATAATTTTTATTTTGGGCGTAACATTTCCGTCACACGCTTGAGGTATTTGGCCTATCACAATGCACTGAACTAGTTGACTAATCAGAGCACACCACGCTTATCAGAATGATGAGCTTTGTACAAAGGAACGTGTTTCAGAAAGGCGGGGCATACAGGAGCAACAATAATTCACAATGTACAGCATGTGGAAAATAAACTGTTTTTTTTTTTTTTTTTTTTTTTTTTTTTTAACCTTAAACCACATAATCACATTGCAATACACCAAATACACAAAATAATGTTCTTTGTATCAATGTATGTATATTTGAAAGGGTTTTACTGAGTATGTGTTTGGTTTATTGCTATCATCAAGGCACCACCTTTTAGTTGTGTGTTTATTTATCTGTAAATGAGTTGCTGAGCAAACAAATGCATGAAGTCTTTGAGATTAACTTTTTGGGATTTGTTTAAATGAAAGTGAGCCAGCGTACCCATACAATTAATACTACAATGACAGCACATTGAAGAGATAGTTCACCCTTAAATGAAAAATGTACTAATTGAATTAAGTAGAACAGTAAACTTCTCTTGAGTAGAAAAGTAAAGGTTCCTAAAATGTAAGTCAGTTGGCACTTTTGAGTCCAAAAAGCCCATATGGGTAAGATATAATTATTACCCTTTATAATCTTATCAAGCCTTACTATCCGTCTATTCAAGAAACTGAACATTATTTACAGCATTATTACCCGTAATCCAGAGGCTCATGCATACAGTCTTGAGTGATGTCTGCTTCGCAAATGAATCATTAGTTTGAACTGGTTCTTTTTGGTGAACAAGTTGAACCGGTTCCCAAATCGGACTGAACCAATTTACAGTGACTAGAAATTAACAAAAATATCCGAGTATATGGTTCTATAATGCCGGTTTCTGCCAACGCATTCAATGCCCCTGTTCCTCCAACAGTCACTGAACAGAGGAAACAGTTCCAACTCAGAACAAAGACTGTTGAACCACTGATATGGGCACAGAGCACTTGAATGAAGGGGCCAAATCTGGAAAAATAAATAAATAAATAAATAATAATAATAATAAAATCAGATTTCCTGGATAACAGGTTATAAAATTATAAATCATGTTCAGTTTCTTCTACAGACCAATTGCTTCTTTCCAAAGACTTTAATATATGTCAAGAGCCATGGACAATAATTAAGTGTTGTCTGTATATGCTTTTTTGACTCCCAAAGTTCCGACAGCCTCTGACCGTCACACTCCAAAACCGTTTTCATTCCCCATGTGCTCTGTGTGCCCCAGTTTCTCTCTCCTGTTGATCGTATCATTATGTTCAGGTGTGTCTTGTCAATTACCCTCATTAAGTTCCCCTTATAAGTTGCATTCTGTTCAGTGTTTGGTTGTCCAGTATCTGCCTTCTCTCTATGGATTACCCCTGTGTAGATTATTAAAGACTGTGTATCATTATCTTCCTTGTTTATGTGCTTCTCTCCCACACTGTAACACTGACTTGCATTTTATGAATTCACCAGGACCACAGTTTTAGCTAAAAATCTTTACTTCTACTGAAGAGAAAAGGTCACATCTTGAATGGCCTGAGGGTGATTTAATTAACAGCAATATTTTCATTTTTTTGGTGAACTATCACTTTTAGAGTTGGACATTACTGTTCTATTAAACACAGCCTGCCAAGATAAAACTCAAAAACCAGTGCCTCTGTGGAAATGCTGACCCCTCTATTCTGCTAAAGCCTTTTGGGTAAGATGGGGATCCGAATGAGGAGTTTCTAAAGTGAGTCGGGTTTTGAGAGATTTGAGTGTGTGTTTGTGTGTGCGTGTGTGTGTGTGTGCCTGCACGAGAGACAAAAAGAAAGAGAGAGTTCTCTTTCTGGTTCTTCACATGTCAGTTTGACTTTGTGTTAGACTCTTGAGACTGTGGTATGTGTTTCCCCACTTCTGTCTTTAACTAAGCATGAAGAAACAAAACTGTATGATATAAATAGGTAACATAAATGAAGTTTCCATTCAACAAAACATTTTGAGTATTTATGTCTCAAGGCAACTGCCTGTCAGCATATATGCTATGATTTACAGTGCCATACCTTAACACACAAGATGCACAAACTGTTGCCAAGTTACTTGCAGGTTTTAAACCTTTCTGCACTATTAAAGACAGCAAACAGAATGATTGTATTAAAAAAGAAAATGCTGTCAAACACCATTTTCTTCTGAATATAGAAAAACAGTTTCTGTATTTCTTGACTGTAAAACTGAAACCTTTCAAAGATAGGCTCTAAAACAAGATCATATAGCCTTTTTAAATTAAATTATTATTTTTAAATAAAATCAAATCTTTGTTTGCCAAAACATTTAATGCAGCGCTTACAGTAGTTAAACAATTCGACTGTGCAATACAATACAGACTTTTACTGTTTTTTGTTTTGTTTGTTTTTTACTTTTAAATGCATTTTTGAGCAATTAAATGCTAAGCAGAACCATCTCACATCAATAGACCTTTCCCAAAATATTATAATCATAATAATAATAATCCTCAAAATGTTTATTATTAAATGAGCTTTTAGGGATAAAAACTGACTTTTCCCAAAACATCTAATGAATTTTCCAAGAAGTTAAAAGTTTATGAGCCTCTCAGGTTTGTTTCTATTCACTGTACATTAAAACATTTTGGTGGTCTGGGCAGCTGATCTCATCATGCATGCCTTGGAAAAATACATTTCTGGGTTAAATGTTTTTTTTTTTTTTTTTTTAAATGCACTCTTAAATGAGCAAGCTTTTAAAATTCACTGCATTTAACCTTGAAACTAAGGAAAGGGTTTCGTTCTCACAGCTGAGCTCCAGATGTCTTTTTGTTGTATTTTTGGACTTCTGTTTGTATGTTCACGTCAGGCAACATTACTGTGGCAATTTATAATTTAATGAACTTGCAATATGTTCACAAATGCAAGGTAAAGGTAGATTACTAGACCTTCTGTCCTGCTGCAGCTCTTTTATCTGTAGGTACTGTATTACCTTGCCAGGCCCAGTAAAAGTAAGGAAGTTATGTCATGGAATTTTAGATATGGCCTGGAGATGTTGTTTAGAACATTTTTTCCTGAACACAGTTTGGACGTGAGTAAGACAGAAACTAGCTCTGCAACATTTGTTATGTTGTGACATGGTCAAAAAAGCTTGTTCTCTGTCATCATTTATTTTATTTTATTTTATTTTTTGTGCGTGCGTATTGCAACATGATGCAAACCTGTGAAAACAGTGACACCTCTGTATTTGCCTTAAAAAACAAATATTTTTTCTCAACATATTGTTATTTGAACCATTACATGTTTACCTATCCTCCTGGCCTGTCCAACATCAGTCAGATATTGGTAAGCTCTGTGGTGCATAGACGACATGAAGTTCCTGCTGACAGAGTCTAACCTCTCTTCTTTACCTGCAGAGTCAACAAGCCCACGAAACTGATTAAGTTACTAGCGTGGATTTGCCATGCTGCCCTTCTGTGCTGATTCCTGCAAAATGCAAACACACTTCAACCATCAGACTCAGGTCCCTTTGTTGCCAGGCAGCTCAGGGACAATCAGTACATACTGCACTGCATTATTAACTGTGGTAGAACAGCAAAATATTAACAATGTTTATCATAGATATGATATGCAGTCTTCATAAATGCATGTTCAATGTAAATACTTTAGTTTTCTCTGTTGAATGAGAAGAAACAACTGCAAGTCAGTCACAGTAGGGCTCTCTAAACATTATTTTGTGTATTGGAACTAACAGAATCCATTGTCTGGCCAGTGGGAGTTAGGTAGAAGGGAACAGTAATAATAAAAAAAAAAAAAAAAAAAAAAATATATATATATATATATATATATATATATATATATATATATATATATATATATATATATATATAGGCATTAGTTTAATAAATAGGTTAAATAAAAAAAAATACTGCATTAGTTTAGTAAACAGATGAAAAAAGGATAAAGCTTTAAATAAATTGTATGTTTGCTATTTTACTTTTTTATGTTAATGCAATGTTAATTATACCTATTTATTTATTCCATATACAATTTATGTTGTTATTATTATTATTATTATTATTATTATTATTATTATTATTATTATTATTAATAATAATACATTTTGTAAATTAAAAAATTTAACTTTAGACTGATTTATTTTTTAATAGTATGTATTTATTTCATTAGACAGTGGTTTTGACAATACATTTTTTTTTTTAAATCATAAAACTAAATTATTATTTGTATTCATTTATTTATTTGTTTGTTCATTCATTCATTCATTTATTTATTTTAAGGCATCATCCTCAAGACACGTGGAATGCTTTATTTCTTCATGAAATGGCATGACATTAATATTAATATTGAATGACAATGATAATATTATTGGTCATGTTGCCCAGCCATACATACACACACACACACACACACACACACACACACACACACACACACACATATATATATATATATATATATATATATATATATATATATATATATATATATATATATATATATATATATATATATATATATATATATATATATATATATATATGTATTTGTAGGGCAAAATGACTTATATAATAATATACTGTACACTAACGCGTGTAAATACTTCAGTTAGCACAATGCATTTTAATGACTATAGTTGCATTATTGCACTTGACAATGTGACAGATATGTGTTTTGAAAAAGCTGAATGGAGCAATAGTTGCGTTCCAGTTTAACAGATTTCCTTCTGGAACCCTTATTTTTTTGAGTCAGTGACTATGTTTCCTCTTTGTCGATTACAATAGTGTTAAATTGACATGGTCTGATCAGAATCCCTCCTGGACTGTAATTTCACAGGCTGCACTGCACAAATAAAAGAAGTAAGGGAGGGAAACCTCTAAATGGAGTCCCTAGGAGAGGGAGGTGCAGAGAATAACAAAACAGATAGCAGCATTTTGGCTTAGACCCCGGTAAACCCCAAAAGACCTTAAACAGAAGAATATTTGTTTCTGGTAATTTATGAGGATTTTGACCTGTTGTAGATCTTAACTGTGACAACAAAGAATATTTGTGTTTAACAGCTTTAAAGGCTAAACCTAGCCAAGTAAAAGCCCCCTATTGACATTCATGTCTGAGTACAATAGTTGGCATCAATCAGTAAAAAGAGATCCGGTCTCCAGAGGGTTTTGTTCGGATCTGTAAGTGACACAGGACAAATGCCACTCTTGTTAAAGGAATGTTGAGCCTGGGTTTTAACTTAAAGGTGAGTTAAACAATAGAAGCAGAGGTCAAAGGTCGCAGTGGGTCATTTTACGTCTTTTGCTTACAGCTTTGTTGTTTTATCTCTGTTTTGACTGGCTTTGAATATCTCTCCATCTTCCCACCCCTTCGTTCCATGTGTCTGTTTTTTGTTTCTTTAATTACTGTTTCAGGAAATACCTATAATGTCTGTCAAACTTTGGAAGTTATTAATGATGAAAAGCTAGTTGAAAGTATTTTTTTTTTCTTTTTTCTAGTTGCAGAAAGATTTTTGGCTTCATCTGCGCTGTTCTTTAATATGATAAACACAAGCTGTAGGAGGCAGTGGCAGAGTAGGGCAGTCTGCCAGAGGATAGGTGTGTGTGCTAACATACCATGTTAAACACAGAAAACAACTCTTAACAGAATTTAGACCTTCTCGTTCCCCTCTAAAAAAGCTCTGCATGTCCTAACACACCTTTGATCTAAGATCAAGGGCTAATGCCACGTGTGCATGCTAACAGGCTTAAAGCAGGATTTGTATTTAAACTAAGTGTTTTCCATGAAGAGTGACAGTATTACTAGCCTTGTGCAGTCACATGTTTGACCTTGTCTTATCCACATTGTTGCCACTTAAACAGGACAAGCAACAGACCACAGGTTAGGGACTGTTTGTGTAAAATAGTTTCTAGTTACATGGGGGGGATGGAGTAGTACTGTAGCTTATTTTCTTGAAAAAGCTAGAATTTTTTATTTTTATTTCAGCGGGTGTTTATTAATTTGTTTCATTCCATTAATTTTTACCAAAAATGGCATTTCAGTATCCTGATAATGCAAACTTTTAAAAAGGGGTTTCATGCTGTCATGATCTTTGAACTGCCATTAATTCACCACACAGACTCTCACACTACTCAGTACACCCTGGACTACATTTCCCTACGATCCACCAATCACAAGTTCACCTGATACCAATCATACCATGCACTGAGAACAATCACACACACACACACACACATAGCACAATCATCAGACATGCTTTATAAGCATTGGACTTATTCTCACACACTGCCGAGTTTTGTTCTGCACATATCCCTCTCCTAGCGATAGCTGCGAAACCAAGGCATTCTGTGTTTGTTTTCATAGTCTTGTTTCAGTAGTTTTCACAATCCTGTTGCAGTTTATAGTTTTCATAGTCTTGTTTCAGTTTATAATTTAGTCTTTTTCTTGCTTTGCCCTGTTACTCGTGTTTTGACCCTTTGCTCTGATTTCTGGATTACCCCTCTTGCTTAGCCCTCTGGATATTGATCATTCACCGTAGACCAACGTTGGCCCTAGGATTATTGTTGTTGCTTGCCCTCTATATACCTGTTTGCCATTGTTTGACCCAGGCCTGTATTGACCACGTCTCTGTCTAATAAGAGCTTGTACATGGATCCGCATGTCGCACTGCCAGGTTTTGTAAATAATACCATTATCATTGCAGCATAAGCTATGAAAATGTGAATTTATGAAAATTGGTTGAGTCATATGCATGAGCATTACTTATTCTGTCTATATTCAAGTAAAATGTATTTTATTTGCTAGTAAATTTGCTAGTATATTTAAAAACAGCAAGTAACACATTTGATTCAACATTACATTTAATGTAGAAAGACTGAAATAACATTTTTTTTTTTTTTTTATAAGAGACACTCCAATAATATTTGCTATTATACAGTGTAATTATTAATATTTTTTACTATATAAATTAGTTTTAAAATAAAGATTATAAGTTTTACAGTAAAGTAGTATTATACCTTTTTTTTACCGTTTTTTTTTTTTTATTTTTTTATTTTTATGTATGAGCACTTCAGAAGGCAAATATCATCAATGACGTCGGCTCGGCTGCTGAACTGGACAATTAACTATATTCACCACAGAACTATTAACTATCTTTAGATGAGCTATATGAAGGACATGCAAATTGCATGAAAAGAAAAAAAAATACAACTATCGGGTCTTTTGATGATGTGGTCTTTCAAAACACTGAATCCAATCAAAGCCATGGAACATGTAAAGAACGATTTCAGGTAGAACTGTTCATGGACGTCAAACAATCTGTGATCCAATTGTGCTGATTTGCACCATTAGCCTGTAATATATTATCTGAGGTCTATGGCGGTCTCTTAAAGGAAGACTAAATCAGCCTCTCTTTCCCTCCTGCTCTCCATTTTGACAACTGACAAAACTCATCTCCTACGGGGAATTGAAATAGAGGGTCCTGTTCTGTTCTGGCAGTTCTTTCAGGAGTCCCATCAATCAGAGCTGCTATTGTGCTGGACAAAGAGACCTTTTTTGTATTGAATTCAGTGGAGGCTTCTTAAAATTGATAAAATACAGACACTGAACCTTTGATATACAGAGAGGTCAATGTAATCTCTGTACTATGATGGAAAGTCTGTCTGCAGTGGAATGGAAGATCAAACCAATGGCTTTCTTAACATATGTTGATGTGAATGATAGTAAACATAATGCATATTATGTATTTCTCATTTTTTGTGTGTACCAGTGTACATCTGCTGGATATAATTTATGTTTCACAATCACATTTATCCTTAAGCAATACTTTAAGAAACAGTATAACACTTTTTTATGCTATGGAATGCCAAGAACTTAAGATTACGAGCATTTAGACATCTGTAATCACATTATATCGGAATACAACAGATATTCTCTCCACCATGGTTGATAACATCAACTCAAAATCTACGTTCTTAATTTGCAGTTTGCAGTTACGGAGCCAATAAAACTATTGGCCAGATACACCTAGAGCAATGTTACATTTTATCAAGGTTCATATCAACCTCATGAAATCAGGCAAATAAACAAGCAATTTCTTATCACATCTTTTTCTAGCATAATCAAAGAATGATGCTTTAGGGGTGATTTTGATATACCCGATATAAGTCACAAAATACTCCAATGACTTGAGCTCAGAGTACTGGCTCCATTCACATGTACATATTGTTGGTCACAGTGGGCATTCATATTGATGCACACCCTAATGCTATTGGTGGGCTACACAACTGGCCACAACTTTCTAACTGTCTGGAATGGAAAAGTAATAAAACGGTTGTCAAGATGATACCTAACAATGCAATAAATATTAGCAAATTAAAATATCCTGCATCTAAGGCTATCACTAGTTATTGAGAATAAACAACAATGGCAGGTAATTTAGGTAATTCATGCATGGGTAGTGGTTTGCATGGTAGAAATGGTAGCATGGATTGCAGTGCATGAGCCTTAATACTTCCCAAATAAGTTATGTGTGTGCTCTTTTCCATTTTGTGTAACAGAATTTTCACATTTGGGTGAACTATCCCTTTAATTTCTTTAATTTCTTTATTGCATAAACTTAATCTTTCTTCAACTTTGTAACATTTCCGGATATTTTCAAATCACATTTGCCAACTGGAAATTAATGTCCTGTGGTCACTTTTTTGCAAAAAATCGCTGTATGTGTGAAGACTAAGAGTAAGTGGGCTGCTTTTAATTAAGTTGCTTTCTCTCGTGATCTTTATCACTGCCTTTCCTATCCGCAGCTAAAGAAACAGCTTGCAATTAAGGCTGGCCGATCATTCTACCATCGAGACCTGGAGGAAATGTATTTCATTATTTCAGGAGAGAACAGAACCGGCACTGCAGCCCAATATGAACATACGTTGGCTCTTGCTAACACACTTGGTGGCATGCCACCAGCCACAGAGCAGGAGAAAGCAGATAGAGGTATTTGGCTTGAAGCCGCCATTGATCGATGAGAAGCCTGGAGTTTTGGGAACACATGACAGCTTTCGCACCCTGTTTGGTGGAGCTTGAAGAGAAATCAGAGGAGTGGCACTTTGTAGGTCTTAATTTGCACGCAGTGTAAGTCACTGGCTGAGGGCACTACTTTTATTTGATGGACGATAAACAACGGTATGGATTGCTTACGACTGCATGGACTTACATGTTCCCAACTGCCCACGAGAGTGATTTATTCTTGTGCAGAAAAACAATAAGACTTTGTCAGCATGGGCTATAGTAGCAAGTGATCCATGCAGGGATGGGTGTTTGTTTTTGCAGGTAGTGAGTCTGGAGTTTGATTAATTGTATTTAGAATGTGGCCTGTATGATTAAAATGTGCTTCGGGACCGAGGGCATAATATTTTGTTTTCATCCCAGAACAGTGACTCTAAGCGCTCAGCTGGTTGTCATTAGCTGCAGAGATCTGATGTGGTTTCGGCAGCAAGGAGATTCCGCCACGGACTCCTAATATTGTTTGTTGTAGCCACATCTGTTCATGGAAGTGCTTGAACCCCTATATGTACTTTTTGGAGTTCACAGCGGCACATTTGCAAGGTACTCTTAAAGGGAACAACAGCTGCACAATACTCAATGTTTCAAACCCAGTACCATCTGGTCTTGTTTTAAAAATCTTCATCACACCAATCAAACTGCTCCTATTTCCCGCATTTCTTCTCAGGAAGAATGAAATGCATGTTTTGTGATTCTGTCATTACCCCTTCTCATCTATCATTTGGGAAAACAAGTCGTCATGTCCTAAATTCTCACCACCAGGCCCCACAGAGCCCACCATTTGCACCCTTAAGTAAGTCAACATACAAATGGCTCACTCTTAGTGATATTTTATACATCAAACACACACACACACACACACACACACACACGTTTGTTTTTGTGAAAAGTGGGGACATTCCATAGGGGTAATGGTTTTTATACTATACAAACTGTATATTCTATCGCCCTTCACAAACCCTACCCCTAAACCTAACCCTCACAGGAAACGTTGTGCATTTTTACTTTCTCAAAAAAAAAAAAAAAAAAAGAAATAACAACAACAACAACAAAAAAAAAACTAATTCTGTATGATTTAAAAGCATTTTGAAAAATGGGGACATTGGTTATGTCCTCATAAGTCACCATCTCCTTGTAATACCTGTGTCATACCCATGTCATTATACATGTCCTGATATGTCACAAAAACAAGAGCACACACATTCGTTTTCTGTGAATTGTGGGGTCTTAATAAAATGAACATACTCTTTTTTTTTGTTTACTATAAAATAGAGACAAATTGCACCATTCACCAAGTTGAATCTATTTGAGCTTGGACTTGCAGCACACTGATGCATAATAATCGGGGTGGTAATGGTTGATAATGTTTACTCTTGACATTTCCCGTAAGGCGTATGCTTTCATCAGACCTTATTAGGATTTGTGTCTCCGTTTTTATAGTTCTGTAATTATGCACTATACATCATCAAAGCCTCAGCGCAGAGATGAGACAACCAGATTCCATCTCATTATTGGCAGGCAAGGTGTCTCTCAGTCCTCACCTGGTACTTTAAGTGCTTCTTTACAACACGCTCTAGATTCCATGCCATCAAAATTCTACCCAAGTACTTTCTCGAAGGCAGAACATTCTAACTCACCTTGTGGTTTAACTTGGAACAGACTGCCCATTGCCTTATTATGGGACCAGGCTTCCTTGTACTAGCTTGTGACATTTCAGTCTAATGGAAGGTTTCAGGCAGGCAGTGAACAGGGAGCCTGTTTTTATCAACTCTGTCTGTCTATAACAGCTTTGTCAGCACCACAGGGCCCGAGTCAGGGATGACATTTCAGCTTGTGAAATGGCTATAAAACGCTAAGATCTTAGCCAAACATGAGTAATGTGTTTATTCATTCATAGACATGCCTAATTTAAGAGGAATTTTGGTAGAAAATGCATACATCTACAACAGCTGTGAGGTTTAGGACATTAAAATTAACATACTCCCGAATGGAAATGAGGAATTACGCTTCGGCAGCAGGTAACAAGCTCGGTGTAGAGTACGCATTCATCACTCAGGGCTGTAAACAGTGCCTGTGACCTTTAAAAGAATGTACCTCATTTCACATTCAACATCTGCCACAATCTACAGCACGTCAAACATCAAGATTCCTGTCAACAAGAGAAGAAGGTCTACAAGCCTGAGAGTGACAGAACACATGCTTTTTTTTTTCTCCAATAAGATCAAAAACATGAATGTATACTGTCACGTCAATAATATTGTTTCTGTTTATTTCTTTATTTTGGGAATTGTCTAGGGAATTTGAGAGCGACTGAAATATAAAGGCCTAACTAATGTACACGCTCCAGATAGCAAATTTAAAGGAACCAGTCCAATGAACAAATTGTTTTTGTTCTCTGAAGCTGATGTGACAAGATAATCTAATGTATGCTAGCATCTCACACATGAAAGCCAAATGGCTAGTGTTGTGTGCTACACTGTGCTGTCAGAAAAAAAAGTGTAAAATGTTTCATTTATATATTTTTTAATGCTTCCATAGAAATACATATTGTATCAATTCAACTCCTTGTAAATTTAGCAAATTTGCGCTTATTTTTTTAGATATCTTTTTTTTTTTTTTTTTTGAGCAAGTAAACAGTATATTCGACCTATGTAGCATTTGAATTCCAGATATTCGATCAGGTTTTAGCCATCGAAAACTTTCCCTCCACTAGTCTAACGTCCACCTCTGGTTCAAAGAGTGTTAACACCTTTGCTATCTTCGGCTTTCTCGTTGAGTTTAAAAGAAGTCGGAAGGGGAGCACCCAACAAGGAGTCCCCGCACCAAGACATACTCAGAGTACACATAATAAAGGACATTGGTTCCATTTATCCACAATCAAACTGTCCCAAAATGTGTATTGTGTATCCCTGTGTCATATGCATGTTCCTAAGTTATAGTAGCTTAGTTATAACTCTGTAGTACTGTAGTGAAGCTCCATTTACTTGGATATAAACATGAATGTATTACTGCCTTAAAGTTTCCCAATCCCTGGCATGCCAGGTATCAAATTCCTGGATTAATGATGTATATTATGTCACCATAATTTACACCATGCCCTTTTTAACTTTTTTTCACTTAATATTGGACACTTCCTCCAGACCACCATAAACCATGCAAATAAGATGTTGTGTGAGAAAAAAAGGAACCTCTCCAGCTCAAAATTCACACCTCTACATTGGTTAGTCTGCCAAAGATGGGTGTGACAGGTAGACCCCTAAAAGTCCCTAACCCACACCAATCATGCCTCAAACTCTTTGAGACAGACTCTCCAAGACTCCTCACCCTGGAGTCTGACTTTTAGGCAGTTTTTATCTTCAAGTAACTTTGTTGATTCACTGTGGACTCTCCAAACTTCAGAACTCGATGAAAGCCTCCAACTCACTCCTGCAGAACTCATCAAGAACCTCCATTGTCTACCCTATCCCGATACCTTAACAACAACAAAGACAAGGGAAGTAACCATCTCCAACTAGTTAGATGCATGTATAAGTTTGTGCCCCTTTGCCAATGTGATTTATGATTCTCTGATGATTTTCACATGATTGTAGTTAACGGATGGTAAATAATGCCATTCTTTGTTTTTTTTGTTTTTCTCCTCGTCTTTCCTTACTTTACTTCATTCTGTATATGTGTTTTGATTTGTCTTGTTGTATGTTAGCTGTAGTTTAATTTATTAAATCCCTTATATTCAGAATCGATTGCCTCTGTGTGCTGCTCACACTGAATGTGCTAATTTAATGCTTGTACTGTATGAATTAGGAAAGTTATTCTTTCTTGGCCAGGAAGAAAATCTTTCCTGGAATTGATAATTTGTAATACTGTCAGTGGATGAACAGATTAAATCAATGTAATATTGTTTCTGCTATAGTTAATTCTAAGATCTGATCAAATTTTTCCTAATTATAACCGGTTATTATAACTAGTATTTGTTTATTGATTTAGCTTCAGGGTTTATCTACTGTAGTAGCGCTCATTTTTGATCTGGATCTTTACATTTTATTAAAAAATGTGTGTTGTTAGTATTGACGTGGGAGCAAAAAAATAAAAAAATAAAAAAAAAATATATATATATATATATATTTATATATTTATATCTTACTTTTTCTACTATATGCATTTAGAAAAGTAAAAATTTTTTACCACAAAAAATATGATATGAAAATATGAAAACAAAATGTATTTTTATTATTTTATAAATGTTTTATTTAAAATTTCATTGTTTATTATTTATTTATTTGTTTATTTATTTATTATTGTTTTCACCCTCAAGAATATAAACTTGAAAAACAAAATATAAAAATATCTGGACCCATATTTAACCAAAATAAATGTCTCAGATTACTCATGTAAGCATGGTTCCCAAAGAAGGGGAACAAGACACAGCTTTCCCCTAGAGGACACTTTGTGGAATGCCTTCAGCATAGCCAGTGTCTGGAGTGTATGTGGAAACATGACAGTGAACTTGACATTGGCCTATGGCATGCAACTGGTGTGACAACGAGTATAAAAATGCACCTGTAGAACACGTAATTAGCTTCCTCATCTGAAGGAGACATGCATAGGAATGCATGAAGCATGACAAGTGGCTGCAGTGTCTTGTTCCCCTTCTCAGGGAAACATGGTTACATGAGTGACCTGAGATGTTCCCTTATCAAATGGGAACTCGCACTGCATCCCCTAGAGCAGGGATCCTCAAATCTGGACCTCGAGATCCACTTTCCTGCAGAGTTTAGATCTAACCCTAATCAAACACACCTGAGCATGCTAATCAATGCCAAATCAATGTCTTTGGGATAATTCGAAAATCGCAGACAGGTGACTTTGATCAGGGTTGGAGCTAAACTCTGCAGTGCATTGGACCTCCAGGGCAAGATTTGAGGAAAGGGGCCCTAGAGGATACTTTGGGGAACGAATACCCATGCCGCCATGCTGAAGTAATGAGTGCCTTAACAGCAGCCAACACCATAGGAAGGAGTCCTCATCCCTAGGGACACACCAGCAACAGTCACATAATCCTGACCTTCCTCACATACACTTTACATGTACAACACTTTGAGGACTACATCTGAGGAAGTGGGATGCGAGCCACGGAATAGCCCACCCTCTTAGTGCACATTTCATGCACACTGCTCTCTCCTATTGTGCAACAGCCCCCCCTGCTCTAGTGAGAAATATATTATAAGAAGTGGGAGCGTGAGAAGCGATACTGCCCATCTCCTTAGAACATTATAATATTGTGAGGATCACAGCTGATGAGGTGGGATGCAAGCCACGGAATAGCCCACTATTCTCACAGGCATCTCACAATGTAAGCATTAGTGAACAATATATATCAAAAGAAGTGGAATGTGAGAAGCTATACTGCCCATCTCCTTAGACCATTATAATATTTTGAGGATCACAGCTGATAAGGTGGGACTCAAGCTGCAAGATAGCCCACTCTTCTCACAGGCATCTCACAATGTAAGCGTTAGTGAACAATATATCATAAGGAGTGGGAACGCGAGAATCGATACTGCCCATCTCCTTAGACCATCATAATGTTGTGACTATCACAGCTGATGAGGTGCGGAATAGTCTGGTCTCTTCACAGACATTTCACAGTTGTAAATGCACTGCATATTATAAGATTTTGGATCGTGAGAAGCGATACTGCCTGTCTCCTTAGATCATTATAATATTGTGAGGATCATTGCAGAATAGCCCACCCCTTCTGCATACATCTCACAGTCTAAAGTGCAGTACAGAGGGGAACCTAGTCTGTCCTATTGCGCAACAGATTGAGAAGTGGGAATGCGAGCTGCAATACTCCGATCTCCTTACACCCATAACATAACTTGTAATATAGCGAGGATAATAGCTGAGGAAATGGGCCACGGTTTGAGGGATAGCCCATCTTCCCTAACACTCTCAGAGCGCTAAGTGGGTACAATGGGGAAACTGCAGTATTGTACTACCAAAGCTGTGTAAAAACTACGATATGAATTCAGTTACTGATCCCAATTACATGACAAAATGTTGGTTGGAAAATAAGTAATAATATATTTAAGTTGTAAATGACAATGTGAAAAAATAAGTCATTCAACTACAAGGCAATCAATAAAAAAGACTAACATACAATCAAAAGCCTGGAGAGAAAATAAGACATGGGACCTCAGGGTCTTGACTTTCCCTTCCTAGCTTCTATGACTTTCCTGAGGTCCTTTCTCTGCTTCAGATGAGGCAGCTGCTGGGTCCTCAGAGGTAGGGCTCTCACAGCGACACTCACCTTCTGACCATGCCACCAGCTAGGATCAGGTTCAGGTTAAGGAGGGTGAATGGAAGGACGCCTCCTAAAGCAAGGGATGTATAACTCAAATGCCTTCGCTTCTCTGAACTTCAACAGCAGTCCCAAATAGTCCAGTAGGCAAAACCAGGGCATCAAGGAGAAAGGACTTGTCCTTCTCCTTTAGCTCTGACAAGTTAAGACATAAATGCATCTCTGTGACAATCAGAGCCACAAACGAGCGGCCTATGGTACGAGCCGCTTGCTTGGTTGCACGGAGGGCCAGATTGGATTAACGGCGGAGCTCCTTGATTTCATCAGAAGCCACACCCCTTGCTGCATCAATGTCCTTTTGCAGGTCTGTTTGGTATGCCTGCAATACAGATATTATATGCAGGGTACTGCCAGCCTGCCCAGCTGTCGTGTATGCCTTGCCCACAAGCCCAGATGTAAATTGGCATGGCTTCGAGAGCAGAGTAGGAGCCTTCCATGAAAATGCCCGGGGAGGTGCAAGGTAACGCAAGGTAACCCGCAAGGGTTTTCTCCATCTGTGGCATATTCGTCTACCAGCTTTCTCCCAGCCCCTTCACATTAGCATAGTTGTATTTGTTAGGCAGATCAAAACGCAGGTAGAAAAAGGATTCCTTCATGACCTCAACAGCTCACTGTGAAGCTCAGGGAGGAATGGAAGGCGCAGGAATGGAGCCTTTATGACCTGCTAGGAAACACTCATCCAAACCGCTGCTGGGAGCGCATTCCTTCATTTTTTGCAAACCAATCCATGCTAAACCTGGCAGTGGCGCGAGCCATGATGTCCAGAAGTTCCTTATACGTGGGTGATGAAGAGGAGGCAGTTGGAGATGCAGTGTTTTCCTCACTTCCTGTTATGTCCACCTCCTCTGAGCTCTACTGGCCGAGTAACATGCTCTCCACCGTCTCGGAAGGAACTGGAGACCTGGCTTCAAGATCCAGCTCAAGAGCAACAGAACTGGTGACCGAGGATTGAGAAAGGCAAAGATCTAGCTGTGAGCCCCACAAGTGCAGATGGCACTCTGCCTCATCAGCAGCGGGTCCAGCACAGCAGGGTGTCAATGCTTGGCTTCTGTTCTTTGCAAACAGAGCCAAGCAGCAATGCAGTTGCTTCACTGTGAAAAAATCACAATGAGCATGATTCCCTCGAGAACCGACCATGCTCATCACACACAGCTCATGCTTTTTTATTTTTGATATATCATCCGTCTCAAGCATACACAAACAAATGGCCCCTGAAGGCGAGAAGATAATTATGTGTTCTACAGATGCCCTTTCATACTTGTTGTCACACCAGTAACACATCATATGCCAATGTCAAGTTCATTGTAGTGTTTCCACATGCACTTTAGACACCCGTCATGCTGAAGGCATTCCCCAAAGTGTCCTCTAGGGGACGCAGTGCAAGTTCCCATTCGATAACAGAACTAGATTTCCAAGACTTTTCCAGTTGAATTTAACTATAGATCCATTCTACTCAATCGTCCCCAAAAACAGCCCAGTAAATGTGGGTAAAACATACATCCCATCTGCTTTGATAATTTAACATCTAGTCATTCCAATTTAAAGTGGTAAAGAAACATGATTGCTCACTGAACAGCCAGTGACCTGCTTGGACCAGCTATTAACCAACTTGGACAACCTAAAAACATGTTACCATGTCCCAAAACATAGCTACCAGTTTAAAATCAATGGATCTTACAGGGTTATTAGCTGCACAATCCCCATTTGCATAATTAATTTGCCAGATTATATTAATTTACCCTCCCAGAACATATCCCCTACCATTATCCCAAACACAATTCTCCTCAGTACAACCCATTCACCCATCATCCCCAGCTCATGTTACCATGATAAAATGGCTGCCATTCAAATCTGCCATTAGCCCAAAACTGCAGTGGTGACAGAGTAAATATCTTGTAGCTGCCAATTAATGTACAAGCATCGAGCTGGTAACATAGTTAGACTTCCAAATCTAAAGAGATGCCAGCCCCCAAATATCCTTCTCTATTTCAGTCTCTCATCTTTCTCAAGCTCGGCTTCTTTCTATCCCCCCTCACAATTGGTTAAGGGCCCTGCAGGCTGGCAAAGTGATCATGATTAAATGTGAGACATAAGCCGCCTAGCCAAAGAAAAGAGTAAGGGAGGGGAGGGGTATTGGGAAAGGGGCTAGTTGGGGTTAGAGAGACTTGAGTTTGGAATTTATTTGCTGTTTGTCACACATGCCGAGAAAACTCAAAACAGATGGGGATGAGGAAAGAGAGAGTAAAAGAGAGAGCAAAAAGAAAACAAATTCTGCCCAGTTTAAAGGTTTTCTGCAAGCAGGCCTGACATACAGGCACATTAGGCAGAACAAGATCTTGAAATAATATGGTGGTCATTGTTTTCCTTCAGGTTTTTCTAAAATGTTTTAAGAATCCTTTTTTTGTGATTCATGAACAAGGCTAACTTCTCAGTGGGTTTGGAGTACCATTCTCAAGAGATTTGTCCTCAGAAAATCCCAGAGTGCTCTTTGACATTTGGTTTAAGATAAAACTTCTCCGGCCATGAATGTTCTTCATTTCAAGATGTTTTGGTTCATCTGTCCTCTATGTGGAACACAAATGCCTGTAAATATGCAGAACAGTTTCTGCTCTTTACCCCTTCTGAGAGAAAATGAAAAAGTTTTACAATAATGCTGACCTAGAAGTAAACTACAATATGTGATTCATATCAACAAATACATCTTCAATTAAATATTACATCTGCAGAATTTATTCACATACTTTTGTTTTGTCTCTTAATATGAAATGAAAAATAATAGACTTACCTTTGTCATTCCAATAGTTGTATTGTGTTTTTCTTCTGTGAATTTCCAACATTGGAAAATGTGCCTCTACCAACAGTTAATTTTTGTAAAACTCCAAAAACGTACCTATGCAGGTACAAACTATTCACTACAGTTTTCTACTGAAATGTATACTAGTCTAAGGCTTTTCATATAGAACAAACTTAGACTTACGACTTACTTCGGTCAGCAAAAACAGGTTAAAATCCTGTTCAGAAACAGAATGTAGCGTGGCTGCTTTGTTTATGAGATTGCTAGGGTAACGTCTGTATTTCTGCTGTTCCATCAGTGCCATCTGCTGTCATAGAGTGAATGTGCATTTTCCTTCAAAAGGTCTCCTTCACTGGTTCCGACATAAACTTCTCATCTGTATTAGCCAAGGTTGTCAGGTTTTCACAACAAAACCCAGCCAATTGCTACTCAAAACTATCCCAATACTAGCCTAATCACATTTCAAGGGTGGTACCCCATTACCCCTTCCAGGGGCAAAATATCATGTTATTGGGGTAGTTTCAACCTGCGGACTTTAAAAAACTACCCGTGGCAATGGTGTTCGTTTGGCCATTCATTTACACAACATTAACAATGACAACAAAACAATTATTGTCTCAGTGTAAACTAGAAAAATGCTAATTTGTGTAGATGATGACGATGTGCATATGTGTTTTACATGTGCAGTCTAAAGGCATGCACAAGTAGGCTTATTAAATAATGCATACGTGTGAAGGCAACTAATGGCCTAATGATATACTTATTTTAACAAAGCAGTGTGAATAGACATGATTTTGACAACATCATCATCTTGAAACTTTAACATTATTGACATGTAAATGTACCCTTAGCCTCAGATGTCACACCTACGGAGTGCAGGATTAATGTCAGACAAAATGGCTAACACATCAGGAGATTCGAAGCTATCATCTGATTGATTAAATTATACATGATTTCTGGGCTGGATTTCACAGCATAGACTCTTGACGACTAAAGATAACATTCTTGAAAGAATTATTTTTTGCCTGCATGCCGGTCAGTTATTGTAAGGACATCAACTTCACATTGTCAGGCCCCTAAACATGACGCTGAACAAAACTAACTGCAATTAGATGCTTTACATATCGGTCAGATGACCTCTTGGCCAATTAAACTTTCTGCTGTCAGTCTAAAGGCCTGGCTACGAGAGAATGAAGAGTCTGATTGATTAGTGTCATTCATGTCAATGTTTGGTTAGCAGGCCTTCATTAGTCCCTAGTGGCAAATATCACAACTACAGTACATCATCTGGCCGCAAATGGCTTCTTTTGCATTAATGTCCATTCATTGTGACAATGTATTCTCAGGTATAAGGGCGAGCTAATGACTAGCGTAGATCATCTAGAAACTAGCTACCATGTTTCAAAACACAGCTGCTTTATACCTGCTAGGTATAATCAAAGTCTGAAGCATTAAAATTATATACACAGTGTAAAATCATTGTTTTTTTTTTCAAAAGTGACAGCTATTTAGCCGCATTAATGTGTGATTAAATGCCTCTGTGTGCTCGTGTCTAGGGCTTATGACTAAACCTGTGTGTGCACGCACTGTGTGATGTGAGCTTTGATCTTCATCACACTTCTGGTGAATCGTTGCTAATCTTTGTAGGGAAGCTGCCACCATTGCACAGCTGGTAGTGATGAGAGTTGGTGGCAGGGGCCATCTCCGTAGAGCCCGATTCATTTGAGAAATAAATGAGTTCTGTGAGTAATTTGGGAGATAACCTCAGCAGTGGCCAAGAGTAAAAGAAGATAAGAAGCAGCCTCAAAATGAAGACAAGAAAACGAGACAATTTTTCACCTTGCCTCCTCTGAATTCAACTTCTCCCAGTTCACATGTAACTTTAATTAAAACACACACACACACACACACACACACACACACACACACACACACACACACACACACACACACACACACACATAGACACACCTACACACTAGATTATCCAGCAGCAGCGGCAATCAGTTAAAGTGCAAAAAGCAGCCTGTCAGGAATAAACTTCACACACCCTCAATTTAACAACACATCACATTGTTTGAAGGATTAATTGATCTTTTTTACTGCATTGCAGACTGACAGAATTTACTCTCTCATTGACTGCTATGGGCCCTGATGTTTTGAGAGCCTCAAGAGTATGAAAGCAAAACAAAAACTAGTTACTTCAGGAACTAAAGTAAAAGAAAAAAAAAAAAAAAGTAGAGCTGCTTGGGGGAAATAAACCAAAAAACTAAAACGTTTATATTTGCTCAAATTAATGCTCTGCTGACTTTATCTTTACAACTTTATATCTGTCATTTGTGACTTTATATCTTGCAAAGTGATTCTGAATCTCATATATATAATTTTATATCTGGTAGTTGCATCCATGCTGCTCATAACTGTGATGTTATAATTTCACAATGTGGTTTTATATTTCACAAGTGTGACTGTTTCTTGTAATTGCAAAAGTAATATAAAGATGTAATATAATTATAAAAATATAATATAATTGGTTATTAATTTAATGACTGATATGTCATAGAGCAGTATATATTTTGCAATTACAGTTTTGTTTTTTGTAATTGCAAATATATCTCACATTTGTGACATGATATTCTCGGAACTGTGAATTAAATTATGACTTTATATCTCACAAAGAGAATGTAATGCAACTGCACCCTTGTTTCTAGTAATTGTGGTGTCATGTCTCATAATGTGACTTTATCTCTTGTAATCACAAATAGTTTTCACTTTATCTCGAAATGTGACTAAATCTCACATATTCTAGTATTTGCTATGACCTTATATGCCGCAGTTGCATTTTTCTTTCGTAACAAGCAAATTGTGATGTAATATATTACGGTGTGACAATATACCTCGCAATGTGACTCTATATGTTGCAACTGCTTCTTTATTTCTAAAACTTGTGATTTTATATTACAATATTTCTTGCAAGTGTGACAATTACAATAAAAGTATTACAATTTTGGCTACTTGTCTGATGTTGTGGCTTTATATCTTACAATTAACTTTTTTTCTTTTCTTTTTTACTTCTTACTGTAACAACTGTACTTTTTATTCAGAAGAGTAAAAGTACACCTTTCCTCAACAAGCACATGATTTAAGCAATCATTCATGTCTGTTGCACAAAAAAAAGTTCTGTTCGCTAACACTAACTAAGAGCAATAGTAATAGCGAAGCTCGCCTCGCTTGTGCCATTATTAGAATCTTTCCAGATGAATCACATGTCTGTGAATTCAAGTACTGGAAAATGAAACTGAATCACTGCTGATGTCATGACATTTTATGTTGACTATTATACCTGGACCAATTTCCTTTAATATGAAAATCAGAGGACGTTGAGAAATGAAATATTAAATGCGAGATATATGATGATGATGATCAGTTCTCAAAGGTTGGATGCTCAGAGAGTTTCCACGGTCACATTAAGCGTTTACAGACATAGGGAGAATGTGAGGTGCATAGAGTGCTATTTTGTTTGGCCATCCTTGATATATCACAGAAGACAAGGCTAAACCGCACGACTGGATTCCAGTGTGGCACTTTCATCCAGGCTTGAGAAGAGAACAGTTTCCCTTTACCTATTATGTGTGTGTGTGTGTGTATTTGTGTTTGAGTTATCGTATACTCCCCAGTGCCTTTTTTGCATGTTTGTGTGTATTAGTGTGCTTTAGTACATCTGTCTAGTTCCTGTAGGAAAGCTGGATTTGTTTGCACAGTGCAGATTCCATGCTGACATATCAGGATGTGAATTCACTCGACTTCATTCAGCTCAAGTAGCTTTCATGGTAACTTGTGCATTATGTCCTGTGTGTCTAAAATGGATCTGATAGAAACATGTCAAAACATTATGTAAATATTGTCTGACTGTCACTATAAAATAAACTGAGAAAGTTTATTATTCTTTCATGGTGGTCTCTTTAATGAGGAAAGAAAAAAAGATAAATATAATAAGTAAGATTCTCAGCTGTTTTCTCGACATGAAAAAAAAAAAAAGATTGTAAAAAAAAATATTAAATAAACAAAAAATCCTTCCATACTTCCAGGGCGAAAGCCAATAATTTGCCCATGTTTATTTGCAAAAGGTGTGTGTGTGTTCATGATGGTCTGCATTGGTTTCTCAAACCCATAAGCCAGGTCACAGCACTTGGTGTTTAAATTTAAATGAACGCCTGGTGGAAACTGTGTTTTTCTCATGTGTTTTTGCCATTTACACATTAAGTAGCTCCTATTGTTAATGTTGGGTCCAGCTCTGGAATTATTGGTCTATTTTAAACTGTAATTAATGGGATTTCCATATTCCAGCACCATAATAAAAACTGATGAAAAATGCTTGTATGTTCCAAACCCCTCAGTTTTCACATGAGAACATCTGAATAGCTTATACTTTTATGTAAGGGTCTTTCATTCAGGCTGACCTCTCTGTGTTTCAGTCTGCATTAAGAAAATAATAATAATAATAATAATAATAATAATAATAATAATAATAATAATAATAATAATAATAATAACAATTAAACAATGGAATGTCTTGTTAATGCGGTTTTTAATTTTAAGTTGAAACAAAAATAATTTCATGTATTTAAAATTATTACAGAATATCCGAAAAAAAAAAAAAAAAAAAAAAATCTTTATGATTATGATTCTACAGTAAAATATTTTCCTGCTGACTGTTGTAAGACACATTTACTGTCATTGTATTACATTGTAAAAGTAATACAGTAAAAAAAAAGTGTATAGTGTATATTCATTTGTGTGTGTTGGTAAGTTGAAACTGAGTAGATTCCATGGTAAGATTGTTGACATTCCCATGTGTGGTTTAGCAGTGTGTAGACAGGGAATGGACAGTCTGTGGTCTGGGCACTGGGTGAGATGGTATGCATGTGGAATTGCGATTTTCATCCTTATTAAAGAGACCAGAGGCATATCGAAGCTTAGCCTACCTCCCAGCCTGACAGCAGTTTCCCCTCCTCATTCTTTGAGGATGACCTTTTTCACCTCCCTATCTTTAAAGTTAGTGCACTGACAGCAAGCTGTGAAGTGAAATTAGGCCGTGCATTAAATAGCCTCATTCTACCTGCCCAAAAAGCATCAGGCAGGAACAGAATTCCCAACAGGGGACATCATAAATGTTGGGTGTAGGTAGACATCGAGCAGTGAAAGATGCTTTGTTTTTGACTTTGCCAACTCATTTTTCCTAGTATAAGTTGACATTTTCTCCTTCTGAGTGGACCTAAGCTCTCTCATCATCTGTCCTGGTTGAAAATGTGTGGCCCTCTGCCATAAAGTGTTTCAGTTCTCTTAAATCAACTGGTCAATTTACCAAGGATGTGTTGGAATTGATAGTCTATTACCCTGACTATCACATATAATCGCTTGAGGCTGATCTTTGGCCTGGGATTGTTAGATTACCCATCTTCCTGTGGCCTGTTCTCCTGTACTCCCTGAGCACTGGGACTGCATGATCATATGGTAGTAGATTTTTGTTCGCTGTGAAGATGTGCATGTTTATCATTTTGTGTTCTGTCTTAAAATGAGATTTAAGCCCTGTAAACTATCAGGAAATAAATTATTAACAGCTGCAAATTCAGACTCACTGGAAAAATGTACCTCCAAACTAAATTAAAATAAAATAAAATAAATGCATATACATACAATTCACTGCAGTTCCCAGCTGACATAACCACTAGTGGGAGGATACACCAAAAATATGTATTCCTTGTCACTAAATTATTATAAGTGCAGATTTTCAGTTATTTTCAGATTTTGACTTGTGATATGCAGCGCTTGGGTGAGACACAAGGTCCAATAATAGCTAAAAAAAAAAAAAAAAAAAAGCACAGTTGCTTTAGAAAATATGTTTTTATCTAATGTTTACCTTTTTTTTACACTATCGGCTCTTTTTAGGGTGGGGTATAGTATTGCTGGCATGTTATTTAAAATGTGATAGAGCATTAACTTTTACTTTCACATACCAGACATTTCTGCCACTTACTGGACACAATATGTGTAAGTAGCAGCATAGTATCATTTGTTTTTATGTTAGCAATATCTTATGTGTTGTTATAAAACAACACAAAATATAGCATCATGTCATTTATCTATATTTAGAGTAATGCCAAGTGCTGTCAATGACCTCAAACACTTTTGGTTCCCAATGGGTCGATTTCCAGTGAAAATGACAGGTGTGTAGACATACAGGTTTTTAATGACTTGGGGATTAATACATTTTGACTGAACTTCCATTGCTGGGTGAACCATCCCTTTAATCGACAAATGTGGATGACATGCGTATTATAACATAGCTGGTGCCTGTTATTGGTGTTACAGCTGTGCTGAACATTTGCTTAACTTTGTTGGCCATGTGTTCTGTGCTGCACAATTGCTCTTTTGTCTTCTGTGCTCTACACCAGCTTTCGGCTCATTATGTTGTTGTTTTTTTTCTTCTTGCCACGGAGCCAAACCATTTCTCACATTCTCTCTCCTGCCTTGGCTTTCAGATCCATTCGTCTATATTTTTCAACAGTCTCCCTGCACTGGCTCAGGTTGCAATCTTTGGCTGTGGACAGAGCCAGGGCTCAAGGGGAAATGCATTCTAGATTGGAGAGCACGCTCCAGTGTTTCTTTAACAATAACAGAAGGTGTGGATCAAGCGTAGTGTTCTTAGGCCTGGGGGAGGGCCGCTGAGAGAAGGGGAACGAGGGCGAACTACTGTTTCACACCATCAATGAGACGTCTAGAGAGTGTTATCTGTCTAACTTGTGTTTTTGGAGGGGATAAAAGACCCCACATTCCTACTATGAATAGAATTCATGGCAGGCATTCTCTGAGGGTTGCCAGCTATGAACCCTGTGAACAAATTGCTTCATAAACCTCAGTCTGCGCTTTCTTGATGATTAAGGCATCTATATCCTTTTCAGACGCATGTGCCTCAAACCTTGCCAAAACTGTGTACACGATCACTTTAGCACTTTAAGAAAATACTGGGAAAATGTGGAAAATACACATCACATCGTTTCATTTCCATCATGTATGAAAGAGTTCAAACTGAATGATTTATGTGTGCACTTGAGTACCTGCTTAACCTGTGTGAGTTTACTAGATGTTTCCACATATGCTGAAAATCCCTTCCTGTGTTGACATGTTTATGTAGGTTTTCATCTATGACATCTATTGCATCTACACAGGCACATTTTTATTGACCATCAGCTTTATTTGATAAAAGAAAAAAACAAATGTTGGAAAATGTTTAGGTTTCTTTTTTCTGTCCTGATGGTGGTGGCACCATGGTACAGTGGCGGTATCAGATTGTAAAACCATTGTATTTTCATGCATAGACCCTGCATGGAAATCCAGCCAAAACTAGCTTAAGTTGGTAGCTGTGTTTTGGAACATGCTAACTGGTTATTAGCCAGTCCATGCTGGTCATTTGCTAGACAACCATCTGGTGGGGATCTGGCATGACTGGAATACCATGCTTGGACTATCTACCATGATCCAAAAAACAGCTTGACCATTAAGGGGATATTTTTACCCAAAAATAAACATTCATTCATCATTAACTCAACCAATGGCATTCCAGACCAAAGAAATAAAGGATTATTATTGATTGATTTATGTATTTATTTATTTATTTATTTCATCATCCTTTATTTATTATGATAAAAAATAAAAGTGTACTTTGGTTGTCAAGGCTCAGTTTCTAAAGCTACCATAAAGCTTCAGATGTCTTGGAATATACTTTTATGGAGAACATTTATAGTGTTCTTGTGCAATTTTGACTCCCTGATATCTGGTTTATTGGTTGTCTACCAGCATTTACAAGGACCAACTAGAAACCAGCTACTGTGCTTTAGCTGGATTTCCCAAAAGTGATTGTATTGAAAGATGACTGAATGTATCTGTGGATACATTTCTTCCAAATTATATTGCATTGCTTCTTACACATGTGGCCGTAGTTTTGAAGTGAATGTCCAGTGAGTTGCACTCAAAGCACATTCAGTTTTATCTTAAACAGTGTTTTATTATGTTGATCAAGCAGATTGCAAATGACTGTAAATGTCCAGTAAGTAGCTGCGTTTACATGGACCCTACTAATCCGATCGTTGTAGGACTAGAAGCACAATCAGAAAAAAATCACTTGTAAACACATCAATCAGATTGAATTGGCCAGATCCGACTAAAATTTGTTCGGATTGTAAGGGGTGGTTTATTTCTTTCGTAATCTCAGTGAGGGGACATGTAAACACTTTGTCTGGAAAGTACTGCACATGCGCAGCGACATAGAAATAGTGTAATGATGTATGATGCGCGCATCGAGCTGGTGAATACAATTTCATAAATGAATGTTTCGTCATTATATAACTTTCACTTTAACTTTTCAGCATCTGTGAAGTGGAGCAGGACAATGTTCCACTAGTTGCTTAAGACTCGCATCAACAGACAACTAGTTTTGGGTGTGGGATGGGGCACTTTCACTACTTATTTTTTTTTAGTAAGCCACACAGCACAACAGTTCATGTGCTGGTCATCACCTAATTAGGACCTGAAATAGATTAATAATATCACGTGTGCTTTATAAAACACTATGCAACAGCAGCGAGCGCACATATCAACCTGATCACTTTATTCAGCGTGTTCCACAGGCCTTATACCAACGCAAGTTTCATTGCAAGTTTAATGCTGTACCTGGTGAGCTTCTGACAGGTGGACTAAATATATATATATATACATATAAAAATGTATATACAATATCTTACTCAAGACAGTACTATGAATAAATAAAAAATAACATGCATTTTTTATGATCTCTCTTATTATTATTATTATTATTATTATTATTATTATTATTATTATTATTATTTAAATTATCAGCATTTTCACAGATTCAGCAAGGGGTTTCCAAACTTTCGCATGCGGTTTCGCATGCCCCTTTATATGCCCTTATATATATATGGCAAATGGGTTTCCCTTCAGCAAGCTATTAAATGGAGTCAGAAATTAAAGCACTGACATCTAGATGCTAACCGTGGAGACACTTGGCTTGCAGAAAGAAGCAATTTTGCTAATAAAAATGGAGAGAGAATCAGAATCTACCAAAGTACTGTGGGGTTCCTGTTTTGAGCTGATATAGATAGATGCCCTGAAATTATAACTTGGCCCTGGCACGTTGAGGGAAACAGCATTGCTATAGAAAGGGCTTTGGTGGGGCTGCTTATGAAGGTAGTAGTAAAGCAAATGGTACTGAATGAATTGAATTTTCCTCAATCGTATAAAAGCTAACACCTGACCTTGGACCAAGAAAGCATTAAGGACACATAAAAGCCTCTCAAGAACAGGAAATGGGTCTCACCTTGGAACAACTTGAACATCACATGATGTTGTAATATTTTCTCACGGCTTTGTGAATGGTGTTACTATGACAACACTTCATAATAATATGCTTTTATTATTGTGCAGTGCATGAAGGTAACATACTGCCTGTAATATTTTCATACACTTCTGTTAGTCATAGTAAGCTTGTGTTCACTGCATTTCATTGGGCAAATTAATTTATGGTACTTGTACATGCTGCCAATGTTCTTTATATATGGTGTGCAAATGCCTCAAACAATTCAAAAGCTACATCCTCACCACATGTGTGCAGGTCATTCATATTGTATCAAAACTGGACTAAAAGAGCTGAGAATGGTGTGACAGCAACATATGGAGCTTAGTACAGTGCAGTATTGAGGAGTAAATAACTAGATTATTGGTGTGGTAGTGTTTAATTTCACTTTAAAAACAAAACACTCTTTTAATGTCACTATATTTCCACCAGAACTTGTAGAATAATAGCCAGAGTTTAGCCAATTAAAATGAGGGAATGATCAGACTTCCAAATCTGACTTGTTGTAGTGAATCATCTCTAAATGGTCCTGTCTCTCAAATTTAACATATGTTACATTGGAGTGTCTTAATCATTGTAGTGTAAAGGCTCACTCTAAATGCGCTTCTCTCACAAATGTAAGAGAAGCAAACCCAAATCATTTGTGTGAATGGTTTCTTCTTAAATGGACTTCTCTGCAATTAAAATGTTATTTTTATTCTAGTAAATCAGTTTGTCCTAGATTGTTGTCTGTCTCATAAGTAGCATTGGAAAACTTAGTTCATTTCATCAAAGCACTGATTAATTTATGAGCATTATGAATGAGTCATTCATTTAATCAATCTGTTCAAAAAAACACAGAATTTGTTGAGGATTAAAACACCACTACAATGCATTGCAGAACTACTTTGACTTTGTTTGGAAATATTTTTATTGGTGTTATTGAATTCATGGTTGAGAAAGTAGTTCTAAACGAAGAGAGTCTTTGGGACACCAGATAAATTATCTTGTCCATGTACAAGCTTGAGGTATTCGGGCAATCACAATGCACAGGATAGCTGGTCAATAAGAGCAAACCTCACTTTTCAGACTGATGTGCCTCATAAAAATCAACGCGTTTCAGAAGGCGGCGACATAAAGGAGAAACAATAATGTACAGTTTGTGAAAAAAAAAAAAAAAAAAAAAAAATATATATATATATATTTTTTTTTTTTTTTTTTTTTTTTACCTTAAACCACATAAACCTATTTTATTACACCAAATAGACCTAAAGTCGTGGTCTAGAGAGTCTGACTCCTAACCATAGGGTTGTGGGTTTGAATCTTGGGCCGGCAATAGCATAATTGGCTGCCCACTGCTCCGGGTGTGTGTTCAGTGCTCTGTGTGTGTGCACTTTGGATGGGTTAAATGCACAGCACAAATTCTGAGTATGGGTAACCATACTTGGCTGAATGTCACGTCACTTAAATAATGTTCTTTTTAGCAGAATCATATGACCCCTTTCATTTTTTTTCCAGCTGACTGCATGACAGTTCCTTATGTTCTCTGGCAGTTTAATTAGAGCAAAACCTACGTGTGATTTCAGCTGTCACAGAACAGGACATCTAACCAGCCATTGCCATCCTGACAGACTGATAATTCAGATGTGCTGACAAATGCCGGGTTTGCTTATATCCTTATGACCAGAAACACAGGCCTTCATTGGCACATTGCATACAAATTTTGCCACAGTTTTGACTGTTTATTGTGACATTCTCAACACCATCCAATTAAACTCCTACCTGTATGCAATACATTTTTTCAGTATGTTTTGACAGTGTACAGGTGCATCTTAATAAATTAGAATGTTGTGGAGAAGTTCATTTATTTCAATAATTCAACTCATATTGTGTTTAATACAACGTTTGTGTATTAAATAAATTCAATGCACACAGACTGAATTAGTTTAAGTCTATGGTTCTTTTAATTGTGATAATTTTGGCTCACATTTAACAAAAACCCACCAATTCAACAAATCTCAACAAATTAGAATATGGTGACATGCCAATCAACTAATCAACTAAAAACACCTGCAAAGGTTTCCCAAGCCTTCAAAATGGTCTCTCAGTTTGGTATACTAGGCTACACAATTATGTGGAAGACTTCTGATCAGACAGTTGTACAGAAGACAATCATTGACACCCTTCACATGCAGATAAGCCACAAACATTCATTGCCAAAGAAGCTGGCTATGCACAGAGTGCTGTATCGAAGCATGTTAACTGAAAGTTGAGTGGAATAAAAAAGTGTGTAAGAAAAAGAAGCACAACCAACCGAGATAACCGCAGCCTTTTGAGGATCGTCAAGCAAAATCAATTCAGGAATTTGAGTGAACTTCACAAGGAATGGACTGAGGCTGGGGTCAAGGCATCAAGAGCCACCACACACAGACATGTCAAAGAATTTGCAGAACCACACACAACGTCAGAGGCGTCTTACCTGGGCTAAGGAGAAAAAGAACTGGAGTGTTGCCCATTGTTCCTCTTTTCAAATGAGAGTAAGTTTTGTATTTCATTTGGAAACCAAAGTACTAAAGTCTGGAGGAAGGCTGGAGAAGCTCATAGCCAAAGTTGCTTGAAGTCCAGTGTTAAGACAGTGTTTCCACAGTCTATGGTGACTTGGGGTGCAATGTCAACTGCTGGTGTTGGTCCATTGTGTGTTTTTTTTTTTTTTTTAAACCAAAGTCACAGCACCCGTTTACCAAGACATTTTGGAGTACTTCATCTTCCTTCTGCTGACCAGCTTTTTTAAGATGAAGGATTTGGCACCTGCCCACACTGCAAAAGGACCAGAAGTTGGTTGAATGACCATGGTGTTGGTGTTCTTGACTGCTTAGCAAACTCACCAGACCTGGACCCCATAGAGAATATATGGGGTATAGTCAAGGGGAAAGGAAAGACCAAAAAATGCAGATGAGCTGAAGGCCACTGTCAAAGAAACCTGGGCTTCCATACCACCTCAGCAGTGCCACAAACTGATCACCTCCATGCCACCTCCAGCCTCCATGTAGATGAACATACTTTCCAGATGGCCAACAATTCACTAAAAATGTTATTTATTTATTTTGTCCTATGATGTATTCAAATTTTTTGAGATACTGAATTGGTGGGTTATTGTAAATTGTGACCCAAAATCATCATAATTATTAGAACCAAAGACTTAAACTATATATATATATATATATATATATATATATATATATATATATATATATATATATATATATATATATATATAAAACTGTATATATTTCTTGATTCCAAGGCATTGAAAATCAAGAATTTGGAGACACTTCCATCAAAGGGAGTCCACTTCTCTTTGCTACCCATTTGCAGTTATCTAGAGCTGATCATTAATTATCCTCTAGGTCGCTCACTAATAGCAAGCCCAACTTGAATGTATGACGCCATAAAAATGGTCGTCTGACTCAGGGGTATCTAATAAGCAACGATTGTAAAGGAGCACAATAATTATGTATGTTCGTTTTTAAAAAGGGTACAGCCATTCTTGGTATTCCTCTGCTGGACATGAGGCTTGAATGGTAAACTCACATCTTGAGCTTGTTAGTTGCACCCAGCCTGCTGGAAAGCCTTGGGTTGCCCAGTTTGTGGTATTTTAACAATCTATTATATTTGAAGGATGATTACCTACAGAGATCTCCTGCTGGACCTTACTGGACAGACAGGAAACAATGGACATAATGATCTATTTTTTGATTGTGTGCCATCACCATAGTGGTCATGCAACTGCTATTTATGTATCCATCTTTGTTTTGTGGGAAGGAATGAGATTTTCATTAAAGTACGCTTTAATTACAAAACGTTACTCATTGTGAACACAAAAGCCCCAAAACACAGCCAGAAACATGCTGCAATTGTGGGTCTTTGTACAGTCTATGACTGAAACAAAACAAATGGTGTATGAATACATTTATATTAAAGGGGTCATATGATACGATATCACGTTTTGCTTTCTTTTTGGAGTGTTACAAGCTCTTGGTGCATAAAGAAGATATGTAAAGTTGCAAAGACTAAAGTCTCAAATCCAAAGAGATATTCTTCAATCACGCCCTCTGCAAATGGCTACTGTAATTCTAACAAGCCCCCACGTTTACGTCACGATGTGGGAAGATTTGCATAACACCGCCTAAATGTTCACGCAAAGAAAGAAGGCATAACTTTTATCCTCGCTGTTGCGATGTTGTGGAAATGTTGTGTGTTAAGTTGTGAAAACATAACTACTTTGTTTGGAATTCCAAAAGAGGACAAAACTAGAAATCAGTGGTTAAGTTGTATTTATAAAACTGTTCCAGAACAGTTTAACCCAATATTCAGATCTGTGAAGCACATTTTACAGAGGATGAGGACTACAATGCTT
This sequence comes from Carassius gibelio, assembly GCF_023724105.1. Classification (NCBI taxonomy): domain Eukaryota; kingdom Metazoa; phylum Chordata; class Actinopteri; order Cypriniformes; family Cyprinidae; genus Carassius; species Carassius gibelio. Next base: position 21,342,540 of record NC_068413.1, on the reverse strand, counting down.
CTGTACACAAAGGCTGTTTCTATAAAGTGGGGCAGTTCCAACTGTACAAGGACAATCTTGTACTTCTGACTCACAGCCTGTAAGTATGTGTACATATGTGACCTTGGACCACAAAACCAGTCATAAGGGTCAAAGCTTAGAAAGTTTAGAAAGCTGAATAAATAAGCTTTCCATTAATGTATGTTTTGTTAGGATACGACAATATTTGGCAGAGATACAACTATTTGAATATCTGGAATCTGATGAATTTGGAATCCAAATTAAATTCTTGGCAATGCATATTACTAATCAAAAATTAAGTTTTGATATATTTACAGTAGGAAATTGCTAAAATATCTTCATGGAACATGATCTTTACTTAATACCCTAATGATTTTTGGCATAAAAAACAAAACAAAAAAACAACTAAATAATCATAATAATTTTGACCCATACAACCTATGGTTGGCTATTGCTACAAATATACCCCAGCAACTTAAGATTAGTTTTGTGGTCTAGGGTCACATATTTAAGGAATTGGCCACTGATTATTCAAACGCTTTGAGCAGTGTTGAGTAACGCTTGTTGTTAGTAATTTTTCAGATAACAAATGCAGACATGGTTTTATGTTTATGCAACGTGATACACAACACAACGCATAAAAAGACAGAATGACTCATTATAATCAGTATTTATTAAGCGTTTTAGAAAGGTTGGGAATAGAGGAGCAACATTATGTACAGTATGTGCAAAATAATGGTATTTTTTTTTTTTTTTTTTTTTTTTTTTTTTTACCTTAAATTGCATAAACACATTACATTACACCAAATACACAAAGTAATGTTCTTTTTTAGCTACGTCATATGAACCCTTTAAAAAAAACTTGTAAAAGAAAAATTTCCGACATTATGAAGCCTTGCCATCTTGTAACAAGGTATAACAGCTGGGTGGTTCTTTTATTTGCGATTTATTTATTTATGGGCCACAAAGAGGCTGAATGGCCTCAGGTGCTTCTCCCCTCATACCAGAGGATTCAGAAGCCAATAATGTGCCCGGATTTGTCTTAATAAACACATGCCAGGTGTTAGCAATTTGTCCTTAATAAAGTGTTGCCCTCTGAAGAGTAGTGAAGAACAACTATCAGAAACAATCACAGTTGCTTTCCCAGGAGGCAGCATTTAGGGCTGAGACCGAAAGGGCCGGATGGATGACACGGTCAGGACAAGGCAGAATGTCTTACTACATGGAGCGTTAGTGGGAAAACAGCAGTGGAAAACAGGATGACATCAAGATCTTGTGGTTCTGAAGGAGACAGGCTTGAAAACGTGTAACTTTAATGAGAGTGTGGATTTAGAATGGGGTGGGCGGGAGCAGGGTGAATGAGGAGGGAAGGATCTGCAGACGCATTAAGTGGCGCTCCGAGTTGGCAGCAAATAACACAGATTTATGAACTTCATTAAACCACATTTCTGTTTCTTTATTGGGGCCTGTGGTATTTGGCCCACATGGAAAAAAACAAGGGGAAATAAAAAAGCAGTAATGCTACTCTGAATAAATTGCTTGCAGATCTTCTCCATACTCACATGATTCCTCAACCATTCTCTCTCTCTCTCTCTCTCTCTCTCTCTCTCTCTCGATTCTGTTTTTGATGGAGTTGTCTCAGTGTCTTGGCACCAGGAGTGTGAGGTTGTAATAACATACCCATCACTGTAGTCTTTGGAAGGAACAGGTGGCTATCATTGGCAGGCGTATTCTCTTTTCATTGCCATGATGGCATGAATCGGTTGCTAAACTTTCAGTCTGTTCTCTTGAAGGTGCCCAGAAACTCTGGAGTGAGGTATGGAGAAGCTATTGCTTCAGTGTTTTGCGGTAAGCAGAGGAGACGAACATCAGGTTCAGCCTTCGGAAAACAATTCGGGCCAGCGGGAGCATTTTCCGTTTGAGATGTGCATAGTGTAGTATTAAAAGCTTCGAAAAAGCTGTTTTGTCTAATGTGCACCGCATTAATGCAGATGGGAGTGTGTCGCTACACATTTAGTACTTTTGCAGATGCATCCTTCTATTTGATGGTGCATCAATTGAAGAGAGCCAGAAAAAGAGTGCAAAAACAGAGGTTTAGAAACAATATGTGATTATGCGTGTATAGACTCTTAAGTTATAAAAGTTAAAAGTACCTAACCCTAGTATAATAGAAGTGCTGCTTAAATAGTCTATTTAAAAATGAAAATTTGCTTTAAATCTGCTCCCCCTTATTCTCATCCAATGAGTTTGTTTTTCTTTGGAACAGATTTATGCATTACATCACTTGCTCATCAATGAATTATCTGCAGTGAATTGGTGCCAGAATGTTCAGGTGCTCAGAATGAGAGTCCACATAGCTACTAAAAAGACCACAAGCAATTCACGTGACTCCAGTCCATTAGCTAATGTCTTGTGAAGTGAAAAGCTCCATGACAAGGCATTTTAACTTTATCTGGCCATAATACATAATAATGCTTCCTCCCCTGTTGTCCATCACAATCCACCAATATTTTTTCATAAAATTGCAAAAATGCATTTTTCGATTTAGATTAGATGACTTTTTCCACTACAGCCAGACACATATGGATAGATGACTCATATTTTAGCTGAATACAATGGTTTTATAACAAAAAATGTCTTCAGGATGGAATTGTTTATTGCACACACAGCTTTTTATTTCAGAATATGTTAATTGATGGATTGAACTTGTGGATTATTGAAAGGGTTTTATCAGCTATTTGGACTCTCATTCTGACGGCACCTATTAACTGTGAAGGTCCGTTAGTGAGTAATGCTAAATTTCTCCAAATCTGTTCTGATTGGGAAAAAAACTGGTCTAAAAACTAACATTTGTCTTTTATATATATATAAAAGACAAATGTTAGTTTTTAGACCAGTTTTTTTCCCAATCAGAACAGATTTGGAGAAATTTAGCATTACTCACTAACGGACCTTCACAGTTAATAGGTGCCGTCAGAATGAGAGTCCAAATAGCTGATAAAACCCTTTCAATAATCCACAAGTTCAATCCATCAATTAACATATTCTGAAATAAAAAGCTGTGTGTATATATATATATATATATATATATATATATATATATAAGATTTCTTTGCATGGACAAAAATGAGAACACATTGGTGAGAGAATCAGTAGCTAAACCTGTTTCCATTTAAAACTACTAGCATGCCAGTCATGGTGACAGACTGTTAGTCAGTTGGAAGAGGTCTGGTCCAGGTGGGCCAAGCTGATTTCAGGGCCTCTTATTTTAATGTGCGACTCACACTGCAATGTGTGACTAACATGTTACAGCGAGAGTCTTGTCACTTTGAACTTTTGAAAGAACTTAAAACAAGGGTAAAAGGCCAAGATGGAAAACACCCAGCTGAATGGTGACAGAGCTCTTTACATAACATTTGAAATGCCTTTCCCCTTTCATTTTCACACCAAGGTTACATGCTCTGCATGAGATGTACTGACAAGGAAGCATGCGTGGTAATTCAAGATGTTTGCATGCATGAGTCTTAAGATGTACAATAACATTCCATAATCTTATGAGCTGCCATCCTAGACAGCTTTTTAAGGGACCATATAGGCACACAAGATGGGATGCAGATGGAAACATAACTATGCCCTCTTTTGGTGCCATTTTAAGGCACCTTAGCATGTATTCTTAATGTCAGGATATTTATTTGTATGCATATTCATAGGCATTCAAATCTGGGTAGATGTCAAAACTTACAATATGGACATGCTGGCTAGGGTAACCATATATCCACTTTTTCTAAGACATGTAATGGCTGGGATTTCTTTGTTATCCTAGTGTTTTCATACTTGCTGAAGGTAATGACTGAAAAGTATTTTGACCAATAGCATGTAAGCATTGTACGTAATTTGAGGTGTCATATAAGGTCCGATCTACAGTGAAGGGACAAAGCAATGCAAATATGTGTACATATAATGAAGGATATAATGAAAAATCATAACAGATTCACAAGTTTAGTATTTGTTGCATTTGGCATGCTCACTGGCAGCATAGAATAGTTTAGTGTGGGATAAAGACTAACATTTTAGCACTCCAACATCCCTAAAAAAAAAAAAAAAAAAAATATATATATATATATATATATATATATATATATATATATATATATATATATATATATATATATATATATATAAAGAAAAAATCATTTATTTTGTGTGTCCCATATTTATGTCAACTGAGCCAGCCATACCATTATTTCTGAAATAATCATTATGTTGAAACCGATATTTATTTTTATTTATTTTCACAAAGCTGGCCAAATGAGTTTGCAAAATAGTCAAAATTTTTTTTTTTTTTTTTTTTTTTTTTTTTTTTACGTGAGCATGTATTGAATAATGATAATAATAATAATAATAATAATAATAATAATAATAATAATAATAATAATAATAATAATAATAAATAAATAAAACTCCCCTCTGTGCATGCCCTCATGTGAAATCCTGCAGACGCCCCTGACGTTTATATTTATTTATGTTGCATCTGTAGTGCATTTTATGGTCTAAAATAATTACATAAATTTGATTTATTTAAATATATTAAAGTGTATTATTGATTAAGAATGTAACCCTTTGAAGCATGCTGGCACCAGAAGTCACACAGAACAAACTTAAATATATAATTTAAACTTAAGTAAATGAGTCAACTGCTTTTAATGAATGCTATTAAAAATATAATCTAATTTCTTACACATACAAAAAAATCAACCAATATGTTCATGTTTGCACAAATGTAAGAGTTGTTCATACTTAAACCTCAACTCTGGACCTCGAGAAGTCAATGCTACTGAAATAACATTCTTCAAAATTTCTGATTAAGATGACAGAATTTTTATTTTTTTATTTACAGTATATGAAAAGTTTCTTTAGGCAAATGCATGTTTGCTAGAAATGCATATGAATGTTGCCATTTCAGCAAGGGTAATAGTCTAGAAGCCAGCTGGCTGTATAGACAGTATTAACCAAGACCGTTCACTAGGTTTTGGAAAGGCCAAATATGTTATTCATTAGGGACCCAACGGAAAAAAACAAAAAAAAAGTGGTTGCCCATTATTACCTCATCATGCTCATAATAACAAATCCATTACTAAACAGGAAATACTGTTTATGTCAAACCATATGATATCATCAATAATCAGTTACAACTTGAAGTGGTCACAGACAGGAACACATTGCTAACCAGTTTGTGGATTCCATGTAGTGAACTGGGCTGGAGAATGACGGCAGAATTAATAACGCAGAAAGTTCAAATGATAAACAAATGCAAATCTGCATGGCCTAGCCCTTGCTCCCCTCTGAGAACTGTGACCGGCACTGAGGCCTGCATCGCTCTGAAGGGGAAGGAGCCTGCTGTGATCATCATGCATTAATATACCAGCCTTCCTCCCTTGATCCAACCCTGATGAAATCTGAATCTTCTCAGCATGACGTAAGATACAGAGCACAAGTTCACATCTGCAGAGTGAGAAACTGATATGTCATGCGGTGTCTGGAAGCTGGATCTCACATTCACGTCTGGCACACTGTGTGAGGTACATGAAAGTGCCGTTAGAGGAACGTTTATCTTTTAATAAACTGTTCGTATTGTGTTGAAGTTCCCTGGGTTGCTTATACTTCTATACAGAAACGGCATCTGTGGAACAAGACTAAGTATAAGTCTAACATTCACTAGCATTGACATTCAAGCACTAAATAACAGTGGTTTTCTAGAGTACAGGTGCTTTATGAATATTATACCATGGTATTAGCATGAACCTAAGGTGCCATTGTTATTTTAAATTAATGTTTTACTGTAAAATAAACTATACAGTATGGAGGCTTGTTTCTGCCACTAAATAACATTTTTTTTTAATTAAATTAAATTAAATTAAATTAAATTAAATTAAATTAAATTAAATTAAACTTTTATCACACAAGTCTCACATCCAATATGGCACTAGAGATCAGTTTTTGTTCCGAGGAGCACAGACCATTCTGGACAAAGAAACTGTGGTTTCTGTAAACATCTATATCATTTTGTCACATGACATTTACTAGAATTTAACAAGAATTTAAGCCATACTGTATATGATGCATATACCATTGAATGTTAACTTACAAAGGACCTTACTTGACAAAATGTTAAGGATCTGAGGCCATGGAGCTGCTCAGGGGGGCTGCCTTAGAGCCAATGACAGGTGATGGAGGTGTCTGCCACCCAGAAGGAGGCTGCATCACTAATCATCAAGGTCGTATCCTGGAGGGGCAGAGACATCACTCTGCTGACAGGGACACTACAGGTCTATATGTGGGTGGATTCTCTGCTCTCATTGAAAATCAATGACAATTTTTCACTTTCTTAAAAACAGGACAGAAGTGGCATTTCTATATTTTTCTTAAATGATGTGATTTATAAGGAACCAAATATCTGGTTACTTAGGTGGGTTTCACAAATTTTTGCTTATTTATAAAGCTTTTTAGAGGCTTAAAGTTGGTTTGAAAACAGAGACTGGGAATATTGTTAAAGCCTGTGGCCCTATGACTTCTACGATGTGGAAAATGCTAATAGAATCATGGAAACATGGACAGAGTCATATAATTTAGACAAATAAATCAGAAGTAGAGCTATACACTTAATACTGCAACATAGTGCATGTGAGCATAAACATAAAATAAATAAGCTCTCAATCAACATGTAACACTCATTGTGTTTTCAGTATATGTCATCTCAATTCATAATTTGGAGGGGGGGAGGGGGATTTAATGAATTTTAGGAAAAAGTAAATACAAATAAATAAATAATAAAGCAGATTTTATAGGGACCTGGTATACACAACAGAACATTTATTCACATCAAACCATAAAAGTTTTATTGAACTTTTAAAAAACGTGGAAGAATTTTAAATTGTGTTTTCCCAAAATGCCATTAAATTTCATCAGATCCTCTCATGTGGTAACTCAACTGTGATCCCCCTAAATGGACTTTCTATTGTTGTCTCGTGGCCACAAATGTCAAAACAAATAGAATTTTCAATTAGTTTGCTCACAGAGCACCTTAACTGAGCAATCATAGCAGAATAGCTGTCAAACGCTGCCCCTGCGATTCTTCTTTTATGATCCACAAACAGGCTGTCATGCCAGCTCGGCCGCCTGTTGAAAGTTTATAGTGCATTACAAACCTATTGATCACAGCTCTGGGCAGGCCTGCTGCTCTTATAACAGAAAAGAGCCTGTTGTCTGTAATGCAGTTGCACTGATAGGCCATTATTTAACTCTAACATAATTCAATGGCATTTACCACAAGCTATCACAACAACTGAAGAATAATATCGAGTCCCTGGGGTCAGGCCTTAAAGGATCAGCTAGCAAAGCGATTGCGATTGTGATTCCTGCTGCCGTGAACTTTATGTATCTCTCTCGAAGTGACTGACAATAAAGATTCAGGTTATGCGCTGATTAGAAAGTTAAGTTCCCATGGGAAAGCTCATTGCTCAGAGGTTGCTTTTTCATGGCTGAAAATACTTGATGGAGTTCTCTGTGATGCATTTATGCATCTCAGATGTTTCTCCAAGAATGCCTAGAAATGAATGGTTAAGAACTCATTGCATGTATGAATATATTGTTAAATGTATGGTTTAAAAAAAAAAGATAAGCACCGAAAATGAGCTTCCTATCAGTAACCATCTTATGGGACCTCCTTTATCTGGTACAATATAATACAGGTTATCTAAAAAAAAAAAAAATATATATATATATATAAGTATCTTTAATATCTCAGTCTTCAAACCTGGAGCACAGGTGTTCCATAATCCAGTTCAGTGGGCAAGATCATCAGCAATTTAATCAAAGAAAGGATCATACGTTGAAGTTGAAATGGAAAAAGTTGACTCTAAAAGTTGTTTTAATACATCCCTCTCGCAGCAATGCATTTCAAAGTTTAATTGAATCTTCCAGCGTGCATGGCTTTACTACTGTAACACCGTCCTGCAGGGGCTAATTGAATTTCCTTTTGTATGCTTAGCTATAAATTTTGAGAACTGGATCGATTTTTCCATCCCTCATGGAGCTAGGTCTTGAACAAGGTCGTTAATAAGAACTGCTGAAACAAAGCCTTGCTCCAACGTTCGCCATGATGACAGAATTATTTCAGCCTTCTGGGTCACGGCTGTACAACTCTGGATGTAACTGGATTTAGTGATTCCAAAGATAATTATTATCATTATTAAAATTATTAAAACTTGATTACATTATTATGTAATTACATTATTATTACAATACATTCTTCTTCTTCTTCTTCTTCTTCTTCTTCTTATTATTATTATGTTATCCTTTTTTATTGAACCATAAAGAAAAAGAGAGAGAGAGAGAGAGAGAGAGAGAGAGAGAGATTTTAGAGGTTCTGGTTGGCTACTTGGTGAGAGAAGAAAGGCCAAAAAGCACTGTTCCTTTTCTCTGCAGTGTATCTGAGGCTCCAATCCATAAGAGGGAAAATTGCATTTTGAAACTTTTCTTGTCCTCATTGTGAGTTTGTGTTATGTAACACAAAATTGTATCTGACTGCTGCATTAAGGCAATGGAAAGCAGGCCCAAAGGGCAACTACAGTTATGGGAATAAAACTCATAGCAGAAAGCCCTTTCTTCTTTTCTCTCTAACATGCAACATCTTTCTCCTTATTGTCACACATACCTTTTTAAAATATGTTGTTTTAAAACGATCTGCAGATTAGTGATATATATATATATATATATATATATATATATATATATATATATATATATATATATATATATATATATATATATATATATATATATATATATATATACAGTAGGTGGCCAGTCTATATATATATATATATATATATATATATATATATATATATATATATACATATTATAAAAAAATAATATGGGTTGAATGGTCGAGCTATATATATATATATTTTTTTTTTACTTACAATAAGTGCATCCAGCTGCAACCGATCAGAATCAAGTATTCATAACATACATGTATAATCACAATTTTGACAGTGTTTTATGGTTTTGATTGTTGGATTAAGTTGAGATCTGTGAAGAACATCAAGACTACAGTAGTGAAGAACAAAAGGTATAGGCTAAAATGATCATTTTAAGAGGGGATACAGACTTTTGATATGTTTAAATTCGACTTTCCCTGCTTGGTTAATGTTAGGTAATACGTCTAAAAGGTCTCACAAATAAATAAATAAATAAAAATAAAAGTTTGCTCTCTGCCTCCAACACTTTTAAAAATACCCAAGGAACACCAATGTGTACCGTACTTGTAAAATAAGTGGAAATTTTCAGCACGCTATTTTTTGTGTTATATCGATAATTCAGCATTAATTAATTTCATCATTCCAAATGGCCTTTGATTTCAGAGGTTCTGATTGGCTACTCAGTGGAACACTCCCAATATCTTAGCAGAGAATGATTAAAAATCACAGTGTAGTTATCTGAGGCTTCCACAAGTATGGTTTACACAGTTTTATTAATATATAATATCAACCATGAAATGTAGAGCATTATCAAATGTCTGTATATTTAATTGTGTCTTTTTAAAAACATCATAGGAACACCAATGTGTAGTATACAAGTGAAAAGTGCAAGTATTTTTCCCGACTTAAGTTAAGTTTCAAACATCATGACTTCCAAGTAAACTGCAGAAAGCACAGCGTCTGAGGTCAGCAAGGGTCCCAAAAGCAGTTGTCCCGAAGTGAAATGTAATTGCTTACGCTGTCCACGCTGAGTGTCAAGCACAAAGTGAGAGCGGTGTGGGCCGGTTTACAGGTGTGGAGGCTTGCGCTGCCATTGTTCGCCGTTGTGTGAAATGGTGCTCTGAATGTCCGTCATTGTGCTCTAGAGAGAGTCAGCCAAGTGATCAGAGGCTGTCGGGGAAAAACACCCCAGGGACAGAAGCTTCGTCCTGTCAGGAGAGACAGTCATGGTCAGATAATAATGAAGACATCATGGGGGCTATAGATAGGCGTCTTACTCAGTAGAGTCTTGGAAGTGTTTAGAGATTCTCACAGCACTAGGGGAGAAGCCATTGATTCTGCCCAAGGTTTGCTGGGTTTTGCTTATTGAGGTTGGCAGACTTTGTTTGAGGACAGAATCCTAATGCTGCTCTGCCATTCAGTTTGGGATCTCTGGAAGTAAGTCTGAGCCATTGTGCCTTGATGTCTGACGGAGTACTCAGCAGTTAAAGATTTATGAGAATGCATTATTCTGTTTTCTGCCTGTATTTCTAGTACTATTGAATCAGAGAGAAAGCACACGCTTTTGTGACATGGATGAAACTTTAAAAATCCGTGATCATAATCTTGGATCAGCCAGTGATTGAGGATTGGAGTTCAATGAAAAATACTGATTCATGCAAGGACAGATCCACCCTTTCTCAGAAACAATGATAGTTATATAATTATATCACATATCTTTTTTTTTTCATATCACATTATTAGAACATACCATTTACTTGTTAAGTAAGTAAAAACTCTTTTCTGGACACTTAATATCAGATCCAAATGTATTTCTTGGCTTCGACCCCAGACTTAAAAAGAGAAATATACTTCAGCTGCAGTCTTACATTTGAAACCAATAGAGTTTGAACTCCCAGAGGAAATACAAACTACAAATTATATCTCTTTAATATTCCAATTATTTTTTTCTAGACAGCAATGAGAATAAATAGAAAGCAGACAGAGTCTCAAGTGTCTCACTTCCAAGTTTTTTCTACACCACAATGATCCCACGTTTCTCCTCTAGAGTTAAAGAATAGATATAAATAATATATCAAAATGTGCTCAGATTTGCCAAGATAACAAACTCTGCGATCAAAAGTCATAGACATCAATATGAACTCCAGTATTTCTCATCGAATGAATACTCCATTTTAATTTTATAGCTATGTCAAAATGTCTCTTTTAGCTTGAGTTCGTAACTAGACTCGCACAGAGAAATACACTTAAACTGCAGTCTTAAATTGCAAACGTTTGAACTCCCATAGGATATACACATGCAAATGAGATCTCCTTAATATTTCAATTACTTCTTGAGCAATGAGATTAAATAGAGACCAAATGGAGATCATTTTAGGTTTCAGAAATTATATAAATAATGTCTCAAACTGTGCTCAGATTTCCCAAGATACCATGTTATATAATCCAAATCAAAGATACCAAGTTCAAATGAATACTTTGCTATCCATTTTAATTTTATAGCTATGCCAAAATGTCACTCTTAACATGAGTTAATAACTAGATTAGCAAAGAGACACTAAGTTCAGCTGCAGTCTTACTGTACATTTCAAACCAGTACAATTAGAGCTCCCACGGGAAATAGAAATTACAAATGAGATCTCTTCAGTATCTGAGTTGTTTCTTCTAGACAGAAATGCCATTAAATAGAGAGACACAAATGTCCGACCCCATAAATCCCAATTTTTTTTTTCTCTTCTATAGTTTCAAAAGTATGTGTCAAACTGTGCTCAGATTTTTAAATACTTCAGTTTAAATTTTATAGCTCTCTATACTTGTTTTCTGTCCAAACGTGTTCCATTTACGTCCATTTTTTATTACCCTTAATGAATTTTATCAAAACCAGCAAAAGTTGATATTTCAATGAAACAGCTGAGACCTCCATAAAGTCTTTCAAACTATGAAAGATCAACCACTGTGCAATAAAACATTCCTGGCTGTAAAAGCACTTGCGTGTTAATCAATCAAACAAGCAAATCGATCAAACTCGGCACTAAGTATATGACAGCACAATCTCCTAGAAAGCCATGGAAGCACAATAAAAATCTTGCAAAACAAGCCAGAATGCCATCAAACAGCAGAATTGAAATGTTATTTATGACATGAGCGTTAGAAAAATAGCACCGAAGCCACAAAGAGCTCACACTTATTGTGTTCAGTTATATTACATTTCTTGGCCTGGTTCCTGTCGACAGTAATTCTGTCATCTGCTGTATTTAGTGATTAAATCTAAGTGTTGCACGCCTGAGCATAATTTGGATGGGTTGTCTCATCTATGCAGACAAATTATGACATGTGACTGATTGTAGCCCATATGGTGCCACCGTGAACGCTCTCACCCCCTGCTGGCCATCAGTCACACTGCACCAGTTTTATGAAATACCCCTGACAGTGGAATCGGTTGCCATGTTGACATTTGCTGCCAACATTGACTGTTTTTGACACAAACTAGAGGCCAATCATAAAGTCAGCAACAGCTGCTGCAGTCTTCAGAACATATTTGCCCCTATAGTCTGCCAAAAAACCCAGTGGCTTAACACCCACGAGCAGCTGCTCAGTTGGGTTAAATGCGAGAATGTGCTTTTGCTGGAATGCATTGTCTGATTGTTTTTGCTGGCATTTTTGCATAAATATTAACATCTTAAATTATAGTGCACCTAAGTTCATGCACTTTAGCTGAACCCACATATAAAAAAAATAAAATAAAAAAATACAAAAAAACTTTACTGCAGTCTTAAAACAACATTAGTTACTTAGGTAAACGTTAATGGTTAAATCTAGCAAGAAGCTAATATTATTAGCCTTAGTGGAGATCACTGCACTGTGGCTTTTCTGTTGAGTTTCATCTGCTGAAATACAAAGGAAACTCTTGCTTTCAGCCCTGATGCAAGGATTACAGAAGAAACCTCTTTACCTTCACACCTCAACAGTATTGATTGAATTCACACATATATTGGCTCTAAGTTTCAAGGGTTGTGAGAATGTAGCTTCTCGCAACCTTTGAGACGGACTTAAAGTGTTGACCTTGCTTTTTAATGCACAGGTAAAACTGACAATGTTTTTTTTTTTTCTTTTTTTTTTTTATGTCTACCACAAATTTAACATTTCCTCACCATTTGCTTACCCTCATGTCATTCCAAACTACAGTAGTATGAGTATCTTTATTCTGCTGCACACTAAAGAAGATTTTCCAAAGTCTCTTTTCTTTCTTTCTTTCTTTCTTTCTTTCTTTCTTTCTTTCTTTCTTTCTTTCTTTCTTTCTTTCTTTATTTCTTTCTTTATTTCTTTCTTTCTTTCTCCATACTATGGAAGTCAGTGGAGACCAGCTAATTATTTTACGCTCAACAAGAGAAAGAAACCCATCCAGGTTTGGAACAACTTAAGGGTATATAATGCCAGAATGTTCATTGAAGGTGAACTGTCCCTTTAAGCTCTGACATCAACCACAATGTCTCTTAAAAACACTGACTGGAATCCTACTTCCAAAGTAGAACCTGTTCTCAATATTAGGCCTAATTGTTGATTAAATAATGCATCTGAGGAAAAGATGCAAGCAATTAAATTGAAACGATTCTTGATCCCACACTGCGTTTTCTCCACGCTGACTTAACATGCAGGAATGAAGGAGTGTAAACACAGCGATGTTTTGATTATCTGTGGTCAGCTGATGCTGTGTCAGCCTGCAAACTCTTATATTTGTGATTCAGAATCGCTGATTGTTAAATCGTGGTGGGATGAATCAGGCACAATTCAAAATGCTCTTTCTTTCTCTTCTCCCGCAGAAAAGCCGATGGCACAAGGACCTCCTGGTGGTATTTTTGGCATCTTGGGAGTTGTGGTGGTGGCCGGTCTGATTGTAGGAGTGGTGGCCACAATATGTATGGTGTACAGGAGAGGAAAGAAGCCCCGCACAGAAACAGACAACGATCTGTAAGTACTTCACTCGCAAGTGCCAATCAAAAACGTATGTGGTGTGGCTGGATTCTGGAATAAACACAAGCATCAACTAGAGTGTCAAAGCCACACTTCACCACAGACGTGTGCAGTGTAAATTGTAATTTATTAAGCATTTATGGTAAGGAAAGCGCCTTATGCTGGAGAGCAGCCACATAGGAAGAGGTTCTTGGAGGTTATGTTACATTGAAATATGATCATATGACTTTTTACATAGGCCATGTGACCTGTAAATGCGGGGAAAAAAAATTTCCATTGCAGTTTCACAAATTATTCCTTTTTCGCACTGCCTAAAAAAAACACCTCATGTGATTGTAAAACCATCTTTGCAATATACGGGTGATTTTGTGGTTTACATTTTGTGTATTTTCAATTCAACGGAAACGCACCTACTGATAGTGTGCACTTTTTTCCATGGCCAGTTTTGTCCCCAACACTTTATGTAATCGCTTACAGCAAGGACCAATCTCCAGAATCACAGCGGAAGTCCTGAAGAGAAGTTTCATCTTGTTTATGGGATTTCATTGAAATCCTAAAGCAAAATGCAAACAAATCTCTTGCTGCAATCAATGCAAGCATATTAAATATTTCACTGTTAAAAAGGTATTGCGGTTGTGGTCTATACCGACTGACATGCAACTGCAATCCTGGTTGACAAAAATAGTAAAGGTGATAATAAAAAAAGGTAAAAAAAAATGCATTTCAATTATTTGTGGATAACCATAATGACAAGTTTTTATTAATGCTACCATCTTTTGAAGGTTGGAGAGAAAGAGGTGATTGAAACTGTAATGCAGAGCCTGTCATTGTCATTAAGAAGAATTACACTTCAGAAACTCCATCGGAGTGAACATTTCATACTTCAGTGGCTGTTTCTGAAAGTATTACTCTGCATCATCCCACCATAATGCTGGGCTTCCAGTTACCTTAATGAAAGCATAACCTTCAATACTTTGGGGTCATCACACTTAAAATATTCAGAGAAGCAGCATTTATGAATGCATCTCTCATTTTGCTGTTAGTGGATGCACTTGATTGCTTAAGAGCATGTTACCTATTTGCTAAAGAGGTTTCCTGATTGCTATGTAGACCTGATTTGTCCATTTCTCAGTTTGAGAGACAGGTGTTTCAATCAGGGCTGATTGCAGGAGGCACATCATATTAGCAGCAGAGCCTGTCAAATCCCAAAGCATGGCAAATAAACAGAACACTTGACAGTCAACGGTTTGAAGCGCACACTTCACAAAACTAAGGGCTACATTGGAGCTCAGAAAAGACTGAAACTTTGGCTCCGATGATCTACAGTGATTGGGGGCATCTATAGTTGAGAAGGCTGTTTTATAGAAACCTATACCATTCTGCTCCATGTTCTCTAGAAGCATTTTATGCCCAAGTAGAGTGTAGAAAAAAAATTGTAAAAATTATCTTAGAATTACAGACTCATTACAATCACAACTGTATTTGTAAAAATGACATTGAAACAAAAACAAAAATAAAACAAAAAAATATTGCTTTTATTAATATGTATTACTTTAATTAAATTTAGTCAACGTGTAGTTATTTAGTTATAGTTAGAAGTCTAAAGTGGACTATTGAAATAAAATATTAATAATTAAATTATTGAAATTTATAATGCAATTATTAAACTAGTAAGTACTAGTTTAAGTACTAGTAAGTATAAGTACTACAAAGTACATAGATTTTTCTGGATGTGGTCTGTGGTATATGATTTTATAAATTAAATTAATTGAGAGTGGAGATGTTTTAAAGGGGAAATGTTCCGGTGGCTTATAAAAAATAGGGGGAATACATCAGTGGTGCCATCAGAATGAGACTCCAAGGAGCTGATAAAAGCATCACGATAATCCACAAGTAGTCCACATAACTTTGAAAAAGTTGAAAAGCTATGTATAAAAAAAGAAGCTATGTAGCTATAAAAAAATAAATAATAATAATAAAGATGTTTTAATTTTCAAACATTGCTTCTAGCTAAATTGCAAGTCCTCTATCCATAACATTGTTTTCACCAGTTAATTTTTTCATTTTTGCGGGCAAACTATTAATTTAAATCACAAATAAATAAATAAATAAATACTTTAAACATCATAAAGCAAGATAATATTGTTTAAACCACAAAATTACATGAGATAATTAGACTTGTTTTTTGTTGTTGTATAAATAAATGTTTTATTACAGTTTATAAAGTTTTATGGTCAAATAAAGGGAGGAATCCATGGCAAGAAAAAACAATTAAATAAAATCAAGATGTCTTAATAATTTGATGCAGTTTTGTTGGTTTACCTTTAAATTACCATTCAAGATAAAATTACATTGTGATAAATATTTTTATCGGCTGTATAATGTTATATTTAATAGGTAAATTTTCAATATTCCACATTCTTACAGTATGTAAGAAACATGTTGACATTAACATATTGTACTGAAACATATTGCAGCCAGTTTCCAGCTAAGTATTTCCTCTGAGATCCTTCCCAGAATGCTCAGTGAACAGGCCAAAATTCAACGTGGCCACTGTCTTCATATAAAATAAAAACACTGGGAGATGAATGTAAGGACACATGGCTTTCTTTCTCTGCCACACTGAGATGTGGACTCACACACCCTGACTGCTTCCAGAACCAGTCCTATTAGCAACTTCTTTAGTCATGCTTCAGTTCAAAAACACTAAACACAGGTAATTATATCACTTTCACCCTACACTGAGTCACTTGGATCAGTAAATCAGCATATTGCCGTTTATCCCCATGTAATAATTTAATGATATTTAAAGTTAGTGTAATCTGTCCTTCTGAGAGGGTAATTAATCCCTCACTGGAGAGTGTTGGCTTCTGTCCTTCATGGGAATATTGCCTTGGCAAACCAGTGTGAGGGTGCATGAAATCTGGCACAGGAGTTTTTAATTACCTCAGAGATGAAATTATGATGCTCATTTGAGAGACACTCACATTTTGTTTTATGATTTAAAAGCTTGATATTTGAGTTTGGAAGCAGGTCTAAGTAAGCATCAGTTGGAAAAGTGGTCTGTATTGTAGCACAACATTTTAACAAACCTGCTACACTGCTTACTAATATTTGAAAAACTTTTTATTTTATTATTATTATTTATTTATTTTTATTTATTTTTGCCAAATCAAACAACAAGTAAAATCATGTGGTTTTGAGCAAAATCTAAGATAACATCCTTTTTTATGACAAGGTAAAACTCTATATGGTGTAGCTTTCCAAAAAAGAAAAAATAAATAAATAAATAAATAAAATTTTGAATAATGATTGATATGCATAAAATGCATATTATAGCAATTATTGTAAATATGAAATGTTATAAATATAAAACATTCAGTTTATAGCACTATTTTCACTTAGAAATTGCTAGTAAACGTTACATGCGAAGAAACAGTAACACATTTAATTAATTATTCATCAGTAAGAAATTTTGAAGTAAAAGGACTGAAATTGCATTTTCTTGTAACCCCAAAGCAAGCCCTTTCTTGTTTTCTCGTTATCACAACTGAATTTTCTTGTGATCTCGACAAAGTTAAAGTTGTTTTGGAACTCGAGAAGGAAGCTGTTAGGTGTGTAACTTTATTACCGAGCTAACGTGAATGAAACACGGTGCACTTACAAGGTGCAATATTTCTCATCATTTTTTAAATTAAAAAACAGCTTTTTATGTTGAGAAAACAACTTTTTTAACTTGAAATCACAAGAAAATTTGTCAGGATCATAAAAAAAAATAAAATAATAATAATACATTTACACTTATTCATTTAGCAGACGCTTTTATCCAAAGCGACTTACAGATGAAGACAGTGGAAGCAATCAAAAACAACAAAAAGAGCAATGATATATAAGTGCTATAACAAGTCTCAGTTAGGTTAGCACAGTACACGTAGCATGGGATTTTAACTAATATAATAAATAAAAAGAAAACAGATAGAATAAAAAAATAAAAGAATAGAGCAAGCTAGTTAGAGGTCTTTACACATAAACACACACATACATATACAATTGCATAATAAATTAAAAGAAAATAGAATACAAAAAAAGATTAGAAAGGTAGTTAGATTTTTTAAAGAATAGAATTAGAATAGTGAGTGTTAAAGTTAGAGGGTCAAATAAAGATGGAAGAGATGTGTTTTAAGCCAATTCTTGAAGATGGCTAAGGACTCAAATAATAATAATAATAATAATAAATAATAATATGCAAAAAATAATGCATTTGCCTACTAGGGCATCAATACTTGTAAAACATATGTCAGTAATCATTGTTTTATTTACAGCTTCGCAAACTCTTTTTTTTTTCTAAACAGTGTGTACTGTAGGCCTCTTGGCTGTTTGTTTTCTTTCTCTTTCAGTCCTTCTGTGATTTACTCAGAATGCCTTATTTTTCCATCCTACATGTAATTTCACTATTTCATTATTTATGAAGGCAAAGTAAGGGGGTTTTCAAACCATCATAATTGAATGTAGTGCTGTTGTTTCCCCACAAGAATTCTAAATTTACCACCCAGCAATAAGCACTTGTGTTTGTCGGTAATGTAAATCACCCCGTGCAGCTGCAATAAGTGTCAAAGCGTTCGGCTGAAGCTCTAACACGCATCCTGTCGCACCTTTTATCTGTGTCAAGAGTCAATATGCTCCAGTCGACCTTGTGAAACGGCACCTAAGATGGAGTAGCCTGCTAAAGACCTGGCATCTGCCCACGTTCTCTCTCTCGCAATCAATCCACAGGCCTAAAGAGACAAATAAAGCACGCTGATTTGGTCTCACAGGAATGAATTAGGAACAAATGAGGCTCTCCTCTCTCGCTTGCTGTCTTTCTCTGCTGCTTTGCTTCAGTAACCTCTCTCTCTCTCTCTCTCTCTCTCTGGATCCCAGCATCGCAGTGGCTGATAGCTGTGTGACAAAGCCAGAGGCCCCTGGGAATAAGGTCCCAGAGAAACCCGAATCCCCCACCAGGAAAGTAAAGGCCAAGGCCTCCTAGTCTACCCCCTTTCTGAATTTCCCCTCATAGAGTCTTTGTGTGGCATGATGGCCTCCAGTTCTGTTTGTTTGGAGCTCTGCGTGAGCAGCATTTGAGCATTAATAAGACAGAAATGTTGAATATATAATCAATCCGAAATTCTGTCATGTTTCCAATATGAATAACCAGACATTCTTAAATCAAGATACATTCTGAACAAAATGACTTAATTTATGCTTAATTTAAAGAAATTAAGCATAAAATTTTGTATAATATATATATATATATATATATATATATATATATATATATATATATATATATATATATATATATATATATATATATATATATATATATATATATATATATGTGTATATATATATATATGTATGTATATATATATATATATATATATATATATATATATATATATATATATATATATATATATATATATATATATATATCACGTTTTCCCTTTTAATTTTAATATCTCACAGGTCAATACTAAAGATTTATTATTATTATTATTATTATTATTATTATTATTATTATTATTATTATTGCAGTAAATATTCGGGAACCCAAAGGTCACAATTATAATTCATTCATTCATTCATTCACATACATACTCACATAAGTGTTCCCTTGGGTTTCCATTTGAATTGACTGGAGTACAATCACAGAATCATCCAACTCTACACGTCTTCCTGTTAAATTTGATGTGGGGTGACTTAATGATTATTTGAATTATAATCTAATGGTCATGTTAGGTTAAAATTTTCAAACTAGTTTTGCTTGTATCAGATAAATCAAGGAATTATATCAAAGTTTGAGACATGATGTGAAAAAAATAAATAAAAATAAATAAAAACTCAGATAAAATAAGTAGAACACTGCCCTGTCTCTCCTATATTTGTAGATACGTCTCAGGAAAATAAAAAAAAAAATAAAATAAATGTATGAATTCCTTACTGTCCAAGTTTTAATAGTTGTGATAGTTTTTACCCAACCGCAAACACGGTAGTTTTTTGGATGACTGCAGTAGCAAAAGAAATGAAGATGAAGAAATGCCTAAATGATGTTTGCAAGCTACAAAGTTAAGCTTTTTGAAGTGTGCACTTTCATCATGCACTCTTTTGATGAAAAGTTATGTGTGTTACTTCTAAATCTCAAACTACTTTACACTGACTCACACGGCAAACTCTGCTCAATATGCTAAAACTCCCTAACCTCCGTTGGTCTCTTTTCTCTCTCTGTATTGCCTGCAAGCATGTTTCTGTCTGTTTCTGTCTGCATGTCCAGAATACGAGTCCCTGGTGAACAGTGGTCCTCATCTAGTGCTGATTGTTGCTGATGTTTCAGTGATAGTAGAGCTGTCTGTGCTTGTATGTTTATTAACACTATTAAGAACCGTTTTGCCTAGATATACATATTGAAAAAAAAAAAAAAAAAAACTTCCTCAAATAATTTTTCAAATATTGATTGCTGAATGGTGAGTTATAGTGAATATAATATAATATAATTTAATATAATATAATATAATATAATATAATATAATATAATATAATATAATATAATATACACTGTAAAAAATGTCTGCGATTTTAACTGTAAAAAAAAATTGAAATGCTACAGCATAAACCTGTTAAATGGTTAATGGTAATTTCCTGTAAACCTTATAGGGAAAAACCGTAAACTTATGTTCCGAGAATTCTCTGCATTGCATTTCAAATTTTGTTTGAATTAGATGTTTTTTTCTTTGAAATAACTATGTTTCTTCTTATTTTTATTTTTTTTCTTATCTGTTATGCTTATTAGGGTTCTATGTTACATATAATGTTTATTTCAGTTTAATGAGTCTCACCATGATGGTATTTAGTGTCTATGTGAATCACACTCTGTACCTTCTATGTATCTTATTATTTAAAAGCTGCTTGTTTCATGACATGACTTTTTCATCACCACCTTCTTTTGGTGGTTACCAGTGTAATACAAAGTTACAAAACAGATTTCAGTACTTCAGTAAGTTGGTGTATTAATATTATATCAGTTAAATTACAGTATTCAACTGTAAATTTAAGGTAAAGCCATTAAACCTAAACTGTAAATTTAATGTAAAGCCATTAAACCTAAAACGGTGTAACTGTATTTTTATGGTATAAAACCATCAAACCAAACACAGTGTTACTGTCTTTTTACGGTACAATTCTGGAAATCACAGCTGCCGTTTTTTTTTCCGTATATTTTACGGAACATTTAAAAAAAAAAAAATATTTACAAAGTATAATATAATATAATATAATATAATATAATATAATATAATATAATATAATATAATATAATATTCTGTATGTTTCATTTATTTGTTTATTTATTTATTTTCCTTTGGATAGGATTGCATCATCCTTTGTGATGTTTATGCAGTGTTTAATATCACAATGGAGTAGTTTTGAAATCAAGGTGAAGTACAAATCAAAGCTTGTCAGAGTCGCAACAAAGAGTCTGGTAACAGGGATATCTATAAGAGTTTGTGAGCTCAGTGCCTCTTAGTGGCTTTACAATGATTTGTCAGAAATAGTCAATTCCCATAATTCTCAGTTCTCACAGAGGCCTAAATGACACATAACGGCTGGTTGCTGATCATGAAGAACGCCACTGGCAGTTCAAGGAGTCAGTTACTGCTATTCAGTTCTCAATGGATAGGCAGTCTGTGAAAACAGATAAAGGCACAATGCAATAAAGCATAATATCTATCCCTAGGGATGAGTTTGTGATAATAAGTCATTTTATGTTGACTCCGAGGTATATAATCAATGCAATCTATTCCCTTGATTCTAAATGTGTTCCTGTGTAAAATAATAATGTGGCACTATTTGATTTTTGAGAGCAGTTTGGCCCATAAGTGGGCTGGTATTGACTTCTGACAACCAGAGCTGAAGTGATATTAAAGGTTGTGCTGCAATAATTTAACTTCCGTGCACTAGCAGCAAGCATGATCAAGTGACAGAGCAATGACAGGGTTGATTATAAGCCATAGACAAGAATATGGATCGGCTATAGGTTTTCTTGAAGAGATTTCACAGCACCTGAAATTTGCTGTATCTCAGCAACTACAGTAAATGATTTAGCTTAAATACATTTAAAATACATTCAATCAATCAATCTATCTATCTATCTATCTATCTATCTATCTATCTATCTATCTATCTATCTATCTATCTATCTATCTATCTATCTATCTATCTATCTATCTATCTATCTATCAGACAGAGACAGATAGATGGATACATAGACGGATGGATAAACTGAAAGACAAAAAGATAGACCTATACAAGAACAGATGGATGATAGACAGACTGATGTACAGTATAGACAGACAGATAGACAGATGGACAGATACATTGAAAATACACAGAAAAAACGATAGACAGATGGCTTGATAGACAGATGGATAAGCAGATAGATAGATAGACTGACAGATAGACAAATACACAGAGACAGAAAGATACATTGACAGATGGATAGATAGACAGACAGATATACTGATGGACAGATAAATAGACAGACGGTTAGACCAGCGTATCATTTTCTCCCCCACATCAGATTGCATTTTCCATGTTGCACAATTAGAAGTGTCATTAGCATTTAAATTACCAAATAAGATTGTGATCAACAGAGATCAATGAAGGTGCCAGAGAATGGCCACACTTCACATCCTGCCCATGGAGATCTGGACCTGAAGTCATAAAGAAACACAAGATTAACTTGGATTCACTGGCAGGCCAGGTTGCAGCTCTAATTGTAAAAAAACAAACAAACAAACAAAACAAAAACAAAAAACAGAGGGACAAAAAAAAAGACATCATATTTAAACCTTTTCTTCTTCTCTATGGATTTAGACTGCATCTCTTGACTGATAGCCTCACTTCCTTTGTCAAAGGATTCCAGAAAGTAATTTCACTTTTTTTCTGTCTCTTCTCCTTCTTCCTAACTCTTTCTCATAGATTACTCTTTTCAGAGCAGGGATTAGCTATGTTTTTCTCTCTATCCCTGTCAAATCTCCACTCTTAAGCTGCCCTGAGCCTTTCGTGGCCGACAGACCAAGGAGAAGGGCAAGTCGTGAAAGTGGCCAGACATCCTCGAGAAAACCGTAACTCCTATGTTTCCTGTCAACAATGGTTTTCTGTCAACACCGTTCCCAATGCAGGTTTGAGTATTTGGATGGAGCAGTCAACCTGTAGGCCGGTTCATGGCACAATATTTTAACACCCAAGAAAATAAAAAAATAAAATATATATATATACACACATATATGGGGGATTTCTGTCCCTTCATATTGGATCATAATAGATGTGAAATATGGAGACTATGGTATACCCCATATGCAGCTGAAAAGATTTTGTCTTCTCTTTTGTCTCTCCCCACATCACCGCAGCGCAGGCTGCGTACACTCATATGCGTCATTCATATGCTGTCGAAAACAGTGCATCCTTGTGATGCGGCTGACACAGAAGAGTGTATGCAGCCTACACTACAGTGATGTTGGGAGAGACTAGAGTCATTATTTTAGTTTTGTAATCTCGTCACTTCAAAACATTATCGTTGAACCACTGATGGCAGATGGACAATTCTGACAATGCTTTTCATACTTTCCTGGACCTTGACAGTGTATTTTAATTGGCAGTTTATGGGACAGTAACAAGCCTCTTGGTTTTCATCCAAAAAATATTAAATTGTGTTCCGAAGACGGAATAAGCTTTTTCGGCTTTGAAATTATATGGGGGTAAGTGATTAATTGTCTTTTATTATTATTATTATTATTATTATTATTATTATTATTATTATTATTATTATTATTATTATTTAGGGGGGTGGGGTCCTTTAACTTCTCTTTACACTTTTGTGCAGATAAATTCCATTTAATTTAAAGAAGTATTAAGAGTGATTGTCTTCATTCATCAGATATAAGATTGTTAGAGTATAGTGAGCTATTTAAACCAATGCAGCTGAAATGCAACAGACTGGAAAAATGAGTTCCCTTCAGATCCCAATTTGTTGGTCACCATCTCACGTGATGTCTTCATTCCCTCCGGGGAACAAGGGTTACATACACAACTGAAACATTATTTTCTGCTTGCTGTGTCTGGGCGTCTTTCATTCCTGGTGGATTTTAAAAGCCAAATCAATTGTTCAGCACTGTGATTCATACTTGGTACACATTTGAATTAAAGCACTATTCTGTGTCTCAGCTTAATACTCAATAAGAAAAAAAAGGTAAACTACTGTGGTACCTCATAAGTCTAATTAAGTCAATAATAACATACATTTTCTTTATAGAGCAATCACATTGAATTCAAAATGGGATCAAAGAGTGAGTTATTTTTTTCTATGAAAAGAAAAGCTGAATTATTTAGTTTCCTTTCATTAGTTTATTCATTTGAAGAAAGATAATGGTGCTTCTGGAAGTGACGCTGTCTGTCAAGGCTTATCTCTCTGGAAGTCTGGGTTTCTCTCTCTCTTACACACAAACATACTTCCTACCTGTTCCAAAACATTGTGAGCTACCTACCTAGACGGTAGGCGTGTGATGAGACACTTATTGTAACGATTCACGACCAGTGAAACACAGGGAGAAAGAGAGATCCAATCGCAGATGTTTATTAACAATTCCAGGGTAATCCAAATCGTGGTAAAACAAGCAGAGGTCAAAGCCAAAAAATACAGTCCAAAAATAAATAAAACAAAAGAGGGAAGAGGCAAGGAAAAGGAAAGGGAACTCGGAGATACGAGAAGATTATGAGGGAACTCGGGATACGAGAAGGCTGGTATATGAAGGGACAACAGGGAAAGACTGGTATTTATAAGGAGGCTAATGACAATAGATTTCCTGCAATTAACTGGAGTGCAATTACTGTGAAGACAGGACCAGACTAGAGGAATTCTAGTGCCTATGGTGAAGTGCCTAAGAGGAAGTGAGCCCACTAGTGGACACCCAGGGAAACAGAGACTAGACAGCATGACATTACCCCCTCCTCCACGGAGTAGCTGCCAGATGCTCCACCCGAACCCAAGGGAAAACCAAACAGACAAAGAGACCAGGAGGGAGGTGGAGCGGCGTAGGACTAGGGGGAGGGACGGAAGGCCAGATAACATGGTAAAACAGAGACAAGAGGACCAGGTAGAATGGGGAAACAGAGACAAGAGAAGTGCAACACAAAACAAGGAGTCCAGGAGGGTGGTGGACCGGCGGAGGATCAGGGGGAGGGATGGAGGGCCAGGTCCTAGAGGGAAATGGAATGACAGACACAGACTAGAAACCCAGGAGGGAGGTGGACCGGCGGAGGATCAGGGGGAGGGCTGACCGTGTGGTCAGGGCGGAAGCCCCCCAGGGCGGAGCAGAAGACCACCACCTCCGTGTGGTCGGGATGGATGCCCCCCAGGGCAGAACAGAAGACAACCACATCCTTGTGGTCGTGGCCGGAGTCCCCCAGGGCGGAGCAGGAGACCACCACAACCATGTGGTCAAGGCGGAAGCCCCCCAGGGCGGAGCAGGAGACCACCACAACCGTGTGTTCAAGGCGGAAGCCCCCCAGGGCGGAACAGGAGACCACCACAACCATGTGTTCAGGGCGGAAGCCCCCAGGGCGGAGCAGAAGACCACCACCTTCGTGTGGTCGGGACGGAAAAGAAGACAACCATGTCCTTGTGGTTGAGGCCGGAGTCCCCCAGAGCAGAGCAGAAGACCACCACAACCATGTGGTCACGGCTGAAGCCCCTCAGGGTAGAGCAGAGGACCACCACAACCGTGTGGTCAGGCCGGAAGCCCCCCAGGGCGGAGCAGAAGACCACCACCTCCGTGTGGTCGGGATGGATGCCCCCCAGGGCGGAACAGAAAACCACCACATCCTTGTGGTCGAGGCCGGAGTCCCCCAGAGCGGAGTAGAAGACCACCACAACCATGTGGTCAGGGCGGAAGCCCCCCAGGGCGGAGCAGAGGACCACCACAACCATGTGGTCAGGGCGGAAGCCCTCCAAGGCGGAGCAGATGACCACCACAACCGTGTGGTCAGAACGGGTGCCCTCCAGGGCGGATCAGAAGACCACCACGTCCATGTGGTCGAAATCGGATTCCCCCAGGGCGGAGCAGAAGACCACCACATCCGTGCGGCCGGGCCAACGGAAGGACAAGTCTGGTTGGGCAAGTCTGCAACATAAGACATGAACATGTAAGGGGTAGCCTCCGTGGCCACAACAGGAACAGTCGGGTGCTCAAAGAGTTCGACTGAGACATGATGAGTCTCTGGAAGTTTCACAGAGGCGAGGAGATTCTGGTAGTTCATCAGAACCATGGAGAGGCTCGAGTAGTTCCACCGAGAAGTGACGAAACTCTGGTAATCCCATGGTGTTTATACTGGATTCCAGAAGATCAGTGCCGACTTGACTCTGCTCATGAAGATTATTGGTGACTTGCATTTGTTCATGAAGATCACCTGTGACTTGCCTTTGTTCATGAAGATCACCGGTGACTTGAGTCTGTCCTTGAAGATCACCAGTGACTTGAGTCTGTCCTTGAAGATCACCAGTGACTTGAGTCTGTCCTTGAAGATCACCAGTGACTTGACTTGACTCAGGAAAGTGAACAGTGACTAACCTTGACTCTGGAAAGTCCATGGTAACTATCCCTGACTCTGGAAGGTCAACGGTGACTAACCCTGACTCTGGAAGGTCGACGGTGACTAACCCTGACTCTGGAAGGTCGACGGTGACTAACCCTGACTCTGGAGGGTCCATGAGCATCTGACTCAACTTTGGAGGGTCAACCGGAACCTGACTCAACTCTGAAAATTCAACGGGCACCTGACTCAACTCTGGAAGGTCGACAGGAACTAGCCCTGACTCTGGAAGGTCAACGGTGACTAACCCTGACTCTGGAAGGGCGACGGTGACTAACCCTGACTCTGGAAGGTCCATGAGCACCTGACCTGGCTTTGGAGGGTCAACCGGAACCTGACTCAACTCTGGAAAGTCAACGGGCACCTGACTCGACTCTGGAAGGTCAACAGGAATCAGTCTTGATTCAGGAGGATCAACTGGAATGTGACTCGACTCTGGATGGTCAACAGGAGCCTGACTCGACTCTGGATAGTCAACTGGAATTTGACTTGACTCTGGAAGGTCAACAGGAACTAGCCCTGACTCTGGAAGGTCAACGGTAACTAACCCTGACTCTGGAAGGTCGACAGTGACTAACCATGACTCTGGAGGGTCCATGAACACCTGACTCAACTCTGGAGGGTCAACCGGAATCTGACTCAACTCTGGAAAGTCAACAGGCACCTGACTCAACTCAGGAAGGCCACATTAGCTGCCATCCTCTGCAGTGGCTCCGGGCTGGCGTCCATCTTGTGCAGTGTCGCTGGGTTGGTGACCATCTTGTACTGTGGTGCTGGCTCAGCAGACGGGACGTGAACAGTTTTGGGAATCTCTAGGATCTTTGACAGCCTGGAGAAATAATCCAAAAACGTCTCAGCGGCCATTTTGGGCGTTGGCGCTGAGCTGCCGGCCATCTTGCACCGTGGCGCTGGGCTGGTGACACCTTTGTGCTGTGGCGCTGTGCTGGCTTCCATCTTGCCTCGTGGCGCTTGGCTGACGGCCATCTTGTGCTGTGGAGCTGGGCTGGCTTCCATCTTGCCTCGTGGCGCTGAGCTGGTGGCCATCTTGTGCTGTGGTGTTGGGTTGGCTTCCATCTTGCCTCGTGGTGCTGGGTTGGCGGCCATCATGTGCAGTGGAGCTAGGTCGGCGGCCATTCTGTGCAGCGGCGCTGGGGTGGCGGCCTTCTTGTGCAGCGGCAAAAGCAGTCTTTTGTGGTAGAAGTGATGGTTCTTCCATACTTGTAACAAGAACTAGAATTTACAATTTTGGCTATATGAAGTTTGCACAAAACTAAATAATGATCTGAGATATCATCACTTGGCTACATAATTTCAACACTAATCAACATAAATTCCATGTGACAGTATTAAATCTAGAGTATGATTTGGACAATGAGTAGGTCCTGAAACGTGTTTTCTAACCCCAATAGAGTTCAGAATGTCTATAAATGCTGATCCCAATGCATTTTTTTCATTATCAACATGGATATTAAAATCACCAACTATTAAAACTTTATCTGCAGCCAGAACTAACTTGCATGTAAAATCACCAAACTCTTAATAAAGTCTGTATGGTGCCCTGGTGGCCTGTATACAGTAGCCAGTACAAACATAACTGGGGATTTATCATTAACATTTGTTTCTCTGGATAATGTTATATGAAGCACCATTACTTCAAACGAGTTATACTTGAAGCCTGCCCTCTGAGAAATCCTGAAAACGTTGTTATAAATTCAAGCAACACCTCCCCCTTTGCCTTTTAGACGCGGCTCATGTTTATAACAGTAATCTTAGGGGTTGGACTCATTTAACCTGTTAGCCAGCACCCCGAGGCCCTCATCCTGAAAGCCCATAAACTCGCACGTGTTAGTGTTTACGAATAGATTAAATGAAACGGAACAAATTTAATCTTGACAAACTATGTATCATTATAAAGATCTAAGCCTCAAGCATCAACGACAGATTGCTGTTTTTCAATGGAAAGCTTATAAAGACTGTATTTGCTACATTTGTGTAAGCAGTACACATAACAATTTGAGCAATGGAAACACTGTACATACCAGATCCGTCGTAATAACGACTCATAAACACATCCACTGCTGTAAATCCCGGTTTAGTTAGAAAGGTAAGGGTCCACTGAATGACATCTCATGGAGCACGTTTAGTCCAACGAAGCAATAATTTTGTAATATGGATCATAATTCCTTTGTTTACATTTCAGTTCTTCAGAGACAGAATTGTTTGACTCCGTTATGGAATAACTCACGGTCAGAAACTGCGTCTTGGTAGTAAAAAAATGGCATGGTTTTGCAGTGTACAGTGTCACAAACAGAATGAGACAATCCACCGGAAAGAAGAATTAATTAAAGATAGTATATTTTAATTTTGGCACTCCCTCCTGAGGGCTCCTGACGCGGGCTGTGAAAGCTCCAAAATAACTTGGAAGCATATTAAAGCATATTAAATATAAACATTAAGTCATATAAAACATCAACAGCAAAAAATCAGCATTTTACTTTTACAAATTTTTATTAGTAATTCCTTGAGTCAGTGTACATGAACTCAAAATGGTTCAGACTCTTAAACCTACTAGACACAGAGATTGTCCTACTATAAGGAGATGAGAAGGTCTGTATTACTTACTATTGGAGAAAGCATAATTACAAATTTGGATCATGAGTCCCTTAATAACTAATCAAGATTGTAAGTCTTGACATCATTGAATTTCAGTCAGAGTTGGGTGAAAATCAATTGTCGTTTACGGATACCATAGGAATGAATGAGTGCCGTAAGCTGAATCCCACCTGTTTCAAAAGTCAGTGACTTCTCTTATAGAACAGCATTTTTGTATTTTTTTCATGGTAAACTATAAAAATATTTAAATCCAAAATTATTGTTTAGTGTAAAACATGTTGAAAATTTGCAGATAGGCTGTTGATTAATTAAATGATAAGCAGTTTCCTCTAAAAAGCTGTTTATTCAGCATAGTGAGGCCCCAATTCCACTGATATCCACTCAAAAATAAAAAAAAAATTATAAATAATAAAAATAAATAGATAAATAAATATTAATAATAATAATAATGGCCTCTAGTCTCCTCTCCCACTTTCTGCCAGACCGGAAGCATTACCTTTAGCCGTTACGCTTTTTAGGCTATTGTTTTACATAATGTTCAAATTGCATTTTAGCATTGGTGAATGGTTAAGTCCTGTAAAATATAGAGAAACATGTCAGTCCTAGAACTGCAGACAGCTGCTGATTGGACACTGCATTGCTGCAGTACATCTGTCTCCAGTTGTGACCAGTTAGGAACAGCTTCTGAGGACACGGGTCAAGAAGACCCAGTCTGCTCTAATTGCACTGTGTGTCTGTCTTAAATTTAAATAGAAGCAGGCTGGGCACACAAGGTCCTTTTTGCTGTGCAGTAGTGATGTTATAACATTAGTTGATTTTGCACTAGACCCCCCCCCCCCCACATACACACACACACACACACACACACACACACACACACACACTCTAGACATAGAAAACAACAGAAAAAAGGATAACAGAATATTGCTTTCTTGCAACTAACTCCACACCATTATACTAAACTCTGACATTTTGCATATTCATTTTTTTGCATATTCATTAGTTTTTTTTGTTGCTTTTTACAAGCAGACAGTAAACGAGATGTGATACAAGATGATAGAACCTCACAGCATTGTAGTACAAGAAACTGTACATTCTAGAAACTCGGCAGAATTCACATATTCTTTTATCACAGCCTGTAAGCGGTGTTTAGACTGGCAGTTACATTACTCATATTTAGAGCACCTTAAAACAGCTTCAGTCATTTGCATGCTTATGCAGATATGTGGTTTGGTAGAATTATGGACTCTTGACAGCTTTTATGTTAATTATAATGCATCATCATTATCCTGTGTAATTGTTGTCTGTGTGAAAAGTGCGTATGTACGTGTTCCATTTCTTCAATTATTTATCTTTTTGGAGCTCTTTTCTTTTTCATTTTCATCTTTTATTTTTTGATGAGTGTGTCTGTAACAAAGAAGCAATACCTGGAGAAAGCTTTTGTGTTAGAACCGCCAAAGCATCGAAATTAAAGTTAAAATGACACCCTTGGTAGAATGTGACTTGAAATATGGGTCATTTTTACTTATGAGACATTCGCATCAGCTAATTAATAAAATCTTTTAATGTAAAATTCAAAATGTGTTCTCCAGTGCAATAAAACTGTACTTTAAGTATAATTTGCTGAACTCAAAGATCTAAGACTTTTTCTATGTACACAAAAGGCCTATTTCTCTCAAATATTGTTCATAAATCTGTCTAAATCAGTGTTAGTGAGAACGTCTCCTTTGCCAAGATAATCCATCCACTTCACAGGTGTGGGTGGGTGGGTTTGGGGTTACAGACATGCTAAGTGGGTGATATGTCCGGTCAGTATGCTGGCCTTCAGCTTCCAGTAATTGTGTAGAGATCCTTGCAACATGGGGCCATGTATTATCATGCTGCAATATGAGCTGTGATTGTGGATGAATGGCACAACAATGGGTCTCAGGATCTTGTCATGGTATCTCTGTGCATTCAAAATGTCATCAATAAAATGCACCTTTGTTTGTTGTCCATAACGTACGCCTGCCCATACAATAGCCCGCACTGCCACCATGGGCCACTCCATCCACAACGTTGACATCAGCAAACTGCTCACCCACACAACGCCATACACGCTGTCTGCCATCTGAACTGCACAGTGAAAACCTGGATTCATCCATGAAGAGAACATCTCTCCAAAGTGCCAGATGCCACTGAATGCAAGCATTTGCCCACTCAAGTCAGTTTTGACGATGAACTGCAGTCAGGTCAAGACCCCGATGAGGACGATGAGCATCCAGATGAGCTTCAGTTTCTGACAGATTGTACAGAAATTCTTTAGTTATGCAAACCTGTTGTTGAAGCAGCTATCTGGGTGGCTGGTCTCAGATGATCTTGGAGGTGAAGATGCTGGATGTAGAGGTCCTGGTCTGGTGTGGTTACACATGGTCTGTGGTTTTGAGGCCGGTTGGATGTACTGCCAAATTTTCTGAAACACCTTCAGAGACAGCTTATGGTAGAGAAATTAACATTCAATTCATGGGCAACAGCTCTGGTGGTCATTCCTGCAGTCAGCATGCCAATTGCACGCTCCCTCAAAACTTGGGACATCTGTGGCATTGTGGTGTGTGATAAAACTTGTTATTTTAGAGTGCCCTTTATTGTGGCGAGCCTAAGGCACACCTGTGCAATAATCATGCTGTCTAATCAGCATCTTGATATCTGTGAAGTGGATGAATTATCTCAGCAAAGGAGAAGTGCTTACTAACACAGATTTAGACAGATTTATGAATGATATTTGAAAGAAATAGGCCTTTTGTGTACATAGAAAAAGTCTTAGATCTTCGAGTTCAGCTCATAAAAAATGGGAGCAAAAACAAAATGCCTGCGTTTATAATTATGTTCAGTATATATATATATATATATATATATATATATATAGAGAGAGAGAGAGAGAGAGAGAGAGAGAGAGAGAGAGAGAGAGAGAGAGAGAGAGAGAGAGAGAGCTCTTGTGTTGACCACATACCTTCTTTGGGGCATTTAACCAAACAACCCCCCACCCCCTACAATTAAGTTCAAGATGATGAAATCAGAAGTGCTAAAATGCGAACTGGTTTCCAGGCCTACACAAATACTCGCCACACACCCCCATCGCCCCTCGCAGGCCGGGGGGTACCCTTGAGACTGCGCTCTACTCCCAACCCCCCTCCCTCCGGGGGCGACCGCTAACGGGGACCTGCAGGAACCTGGGGATAGGACAGACGAAGCGAGAGAAAAGGAGATGGAAGGAGGAGCGACAGGGACGAGAGAGGGGAGAGAGAAAAAAAAAAAAAATTCCGGTTCCCAGACGCACTGCTGCTCGGCCCTCCACCAGCTGGGTGATCTCCTCCGCGGTGCCCGGCGGTGGCACTGGATGGCCCTCGGCGGACGGCACGACACTCCTCCGCCGCCCGGTGGACGGCAACGGCTCCTCCGGTTTTGGGCAGCCGGCAGGAGTCCCCCGTTCCCTGCCCCTCCGGATTCCTTCGCGGAGGCAGCAGGCTCCGGCCCCCTGGCGAACGGCGCGGACTCCTCCGCTCCCTCACAGACGGCAGCCGCCCCTCCATATCGCCCCTCCATAT
Organism: Carassius gibelio; assembly: GCF_023724105.1. Lineage (NCBI taxonomy): Eukaryota > Metazoa > Chordata > Actinopteri > Cypriniformes > Cyprinidae > Carassius > Carassius gibelio. Next base: position 21,309,926 of record NC_068413.1, on the reverse strand, counting down.
CACCACAGCGGCGAGGGATCTTCAGCAGCGCGTCCCTCCTTCTCCCGGGCTTCGGCACCACTGTAACGATAAAATCTCCATAATCATCGGGAAGAAGGAGGCGGGAACCGGCGCACAATCAAAAGACATTTTAATAATCACAAAATAAATACAAAACAGCACACCAGCCCCTCACGGACGACTGGTGCGCTCAAAATAAAAACCAAAACATAAAATATGGCCCAGGCCTGGTCCTCTCTCGTCCTTCACTATAGTCGCTCCAGTTTTATATCCTTCCATCTCCTACGTGGGACTCGATACCGGCGGTGGGGCGCAGGTGCAGCTCATCTCCAATCACTACACCTGGCCTGACTCCTCGTTCCCACGCCTCTCGGCCCCGCCCCACTCGCCACAGTTTAATTCCTTTTAATTCTGTAATTCTGTCTCTCGTAATTCAGATTTTTTTCTTCTCAGCATTCCGAGTTTATATCTTGCCATTCTGAATAACAGATCATATTTCATCACAAATCATATTTCATCTCATATATCAACTTCCATTCTAATTGTGAGATAAAATGTTGCTATTTATTTATTTAAAATGTATCTAATTTTAATTCCGTGGCAGAAATTGGCTTCCATACATTCCAATTACAATAATGCATTTTTAGAAATTTTACATAATAATGTTATAGTGGAAAAATTGTAATGGTTCAAAAATATGTTTGATTTTTTTTTTATATGCAAATTTCACTCTTTATTTTATTTTTTTTATGAATGTCACGTCACTTATTGTTTTAAATTCTGACTATGAATGTCAGAATTGCCACTCCTCTGTTCTGCCGTGATACAAGGTGTTGTGAAGTGGAAGTGATGTGTATAAAAGAGGAAATGGAGAGAGGCACTCATGCGCAAAGCAGCCCTGACTTTATATAGCCCGTTTGCCCTCGTGGAAAGGTCAAGCAACTCCACAGTGACATGAGGCGGTGTGTTTGCCTCTAAAATGTACGTTGTAGTGCATTTGTGTAAAATGTAAAAGCATTATACATCCTGTCTTTCCCTTGCTCTATTTTTGACACACACACACACATGTTTGTTTTTGTGAAAAGTAGGGACAACCCATTGGCGTAATGGTTTTTATACTGTACAAACTGTATATTCTATGGCCCTACACGAACCCTACACCTAACCCTTACCCTCACAGGAAACTTTGTGAATTTTTACTTCTGTATGATTTACGTATTTTGAAAAATGGGGACATGGGTTATGTCATAAGTCATAAGTTATGTCAAAAAATCACCCTCTCCTTGTAATACATGTGTCATACCCATGTCATTATACAAAGTTGTGTCCTGATATGTCACAAAAACATGAGCACACACACACACACACACACACACACACACACACACACACACACACAGAGAGAGAGACCATGCTTCATTATCTATCAGCACAGGCATCTTGTCAGAATAAGCAGGATGATGTCTGACTCCTAACATGTTTGAGGAAAGAGCTTTCCTCTTTCTGGAAATTAGATGGCAATGCCTGCGCAGCTCACTTGTCACATTGAATTATTTGGGTCTCCTCTATGTGATGCAAATAATGACACTCAGAAACGTATTAGAGCAGCGTCTGTGTATGTATGGGTGCGTGCAGATGTGTATTTGTGTATACACCCACATTCTCACATCATCTTGCATAGGAACGTGTGCTTACGTGTGTGAGCTTGTGTACGTGTGTGTGGCAGTTTGACATCTGCTTTGGAGTTTTGTCTGAGTTCTCCTCTGGGAACTGGCTTTTATTTGAATTTTCAGGCTTTATGAATGAAATTACAGTGCAGAAAATTGGAGAGTTTATGATTCGCCAGATGTCGTTCTACAGTTTTTGCTCAGTGACTGGTGACTTATTTGAAGTAAAACTGAATATTGGGTGTTTGCATGAACTCTCCAGGACCACATCAGGTGTGCGCTGAGGCCCAGGTGTGCTGAAGTGTTATGTGTGAGGTCATGGGTTGGGTTAGAGAGCAGGTGACTGAGTGCTTTCTGCAGTATAACCACTGCAATGCACAAGTTAGAGTTTAGCTAAACGTGCTACTAAATGCAGAGCACGAATTCCAAGTATTGGTCACATGGTATTAAGTTATGGCAAATTTTTTACTTAAAAAGTAATGCATTACTTTACTAGTTACTTGAGAAAAAAGATATCTTATTATGTAACTCTGTTACTTGTATTGTGTTGCCTCCGACACTAGACATTCGCTAAATGTGATGGAACTCCAGATTCATTTCTGCAAATCAGTTTCCTACATGTTTTGGACCTAAAACAAACAGGACATTCAATGATGCACAAATACAGATGCGTCCTAGATGTCTAAAATAAATGCCTTTCTTCAGCAGGGAAAAGATGGTGATAGTATATATAGCAATATTAAGGACCTTTAAAAGGATCATGTCTTCAAATCATGTCGTCAGGTGAACGTATTTCTTCAAAAATAGATAGATAAAGAGAGAGAGAGAGAGAAAAGAAAGAAAGAAAGAAAGAAAGAAAGAAAGAAAGAAAGAAAGAAAGAAAGAAAGAAAGAAAGAAAGAAAGAATAGTGAGGATTCCAGAGTTGATTTCACAAATTTGGCAATTGAACAACACTAGTTAAAAGTAAAACCAAATTAAAATAGAGTTATTTACAAGCCAAGTTAACCCGATACTAGTTATTTGTGACCTAGTGTGAACTTTATGTCTCAATTTATACTACGTCTGCAAATTATAATAAAATTCATGAGGCGTGGTATGACATTTTCACAGCGTTCCCCGTTGTCTCCCAGTTTGATGGCGACTCTGAATTGAAGTAACGAATGGCTGGTGCAACTCTGCCCTACTGCATCTCACATTATGGATCAGACCTGTGTGCTCTGTTTGCTGTCTGTCTGAGACTTTAAGGGATTGATGGGAACATTGGTGGGCTATAATTCAAGCCGCCCTTGTCCTAACGCTCCCATTCTTTCCTCTCCATTTTGCCCATTACAATCCGGTTTCATTATCTCTCTCTCCATTGCTAGTGAGAGCCATTGAAAGGGCACGGCTGAAATGGCACTGGCTACAACAAAGGCAGTGTAAGGAGATGCCTATCAAACCCCCGGCAGGCGGGAAAGGCAGACGTGGGCATGACTCCTCATTACGTGTGCTCATACAAGGCTTAAGCCACGGGCGCATGAAAGCTCTCTCAGGGTACCGGGTGTCAGTCTGTTTTTTTTTCTTCCAACAGGACTGACCTCCCCCCTGCTCATAAGCCGGCCCCTCCGCCACCTAAGAAAAAGAGCAGCGACATGAAAGGCAGCCTGACGTCTGACGAGATCCAGGTAGGGCGTCTTTCTCTTTTCCACACACGCCATGTCTCAGGAAACACTTACAGCACCACCCATGATCTTCAGTGTGCCTCTGAATCAATACTTTCACTTGTTTAACTTCATAAAGTTGCACTTTTTCAGTTAAAATATGAGTTTTTTTTTTTTTTTTTTTTTTTTTTTTTTTTTTACCTAAACCTTGTGTTTTGTTATCCAGATGTTTTTGATGATGTCAGGCCTCAGTTTATACAGAAAAATGCAACCATGTTATTTTTCTGCACTCCCTGTAATTGCTTCTACTTTCTAATGGGATTATTTAATATATACACAATAATTCATGCATATATATTTTACAACATATATTTGACCATTTAACATATGCAAAGTACATAGACACAAGTCTTTTACATTAAAAGCCATTTACTTTTACAGAAACGTAACATCAAAAGTTTTATTTCTGTAAAACAGACTGGACATTAACCTTTGTTTAAATATAGTTCATGCAACAAAAACACTCTGCAAATTCTGTCTTTAATTACTCCCCCTTATGTCGTTCCACACCCCGTAAGACCTTTGTTCATCTTCAGAACACAAATTAAGATATGTTTGATTTAATCCAAGAGCTTTCTGACCATGCATCAACACCGACCGTGAATCAACACGGAACACAGAACTAACACAGAGGAGAAGAAATTGTTGAATTAAATCATTATTTTTGTATTCTTGTGGCTTCATAAAATGATGGAGACACATGGGCTAATTTAACAATGCACTTTTCTGGTCCTTGAACATGGTAGTTGCACTGTTGTCTATGCAGGTTCAGAAAGCTCACCAATTTCATCACAAATATTTTAATTTGTATCCTGTAGATGAACGAAGGTCTTACGAGATTGGAATAACATGAGGGTGAGTAATTAGTGAGATAATAATAATTATTATTATTATTTATTTTATTTTTTTGGGTGAACTAAACCTTTAAAGCATCCTTGCTGAATAAAAGTGTTAATATGAAAAGATAAAATCATAAAAAGGTAAAACTGCAGCTGTGCTTTAAAAGGTAAAATGCTGTGATTTTCAGATTTGCATTCAGTACAGATCTACTAACGCCAACCACAGGTCAATTGGTTTCTCCTGATCCACCCATTCCAATGATGATCAAAAGAAACCACAATCTTTTGTAAATGCAGTGTTTCAACACCATGCATCAGTTTCTGGTCATTTTTAGCTCCATTTTAATGAAGCGCTAATTTAAAACCGCTTATTTCCAATTCCGCCTGAGGAACCAAGAAGTGCCATCGCAGAGCATTTGATTGAAAATACTAATTTAATCTCTTCAACAGCTACTGAAAAACTGTTGATTTAATCACCTTCAACAAAACTGAAAAACAGAGCTTGCATGACTGCATCGAGGGAAAAAGTAAAAAAAAAATATAATAATAATCTGGTATAGCTCTAAAAATATTGTTGCGTGAAAGTCCCAACAAACGCAGTGAACATGTTGAAGCAATTATGGATCTATGAAGGATCCAAATAGATGAACTTGAACGAATGATGGCCACTATGCCAAGATGATCTCATGCTGTCAAACAGTCCAAAGGCTATGTGAGATGGAAGTCGGGAGTCCAGGGCAGCAATTTCACATTTTCCAGTTTGTAATAATAGATTCTTTATAGTTTCCTGCATTTCTTTTTTCTTTTTTTTTTTTTTGATTATCTGTCAATTATATTTCCTTTTGTGGTCTGAAAAGTGATAATTTGTTTGAAATAAACACACCTACGCTCCTACGATCTTCATTTTATCATTTACAAAGTAGCTTAGCTCATTTTTCTATCATTTTGCTGTGCTGCAATGTTTGCCAATGATGTAAATTATGTTAATTAGCACCACACAGATCCGTTTTAATTTGCAAGATTACACTCTGTTGACATTTCTCAGTCCATGTGAGGTTTCATGCAGATGTCCAATACTGTAATTAGCATTCGTGACACACCAGAATTTGCATTTGCATTTGTCTTCGGCTATGTACTTGAAATGAGGTACATTGTCCTTGGTGGACAATGTTAATTTCGAAGGAAGCTGAGCAAAACAAACTTCCCTAAATCGATAGCATGTTTTGAAGGTCACCGTGGTTCTGCTAAATCTTTCCAAATGCATCTTGAACTGATTTTCCTTCAGTATTCGGTGCCATTTGGCTCTAACTGTGCCGTTTTGAAAGTGAAGAATCCTTGCGGGGCACAGAATTGTGAAAACCTGACAGTAAACATGTTCAGGCTGTGATTGTGTCTCCCTGATCTTAAAGCACACAGGATAGGGGAGATCACAAGCGAGTAGCATTTATAAACAGCAGGTGTTTCGCCTTACTCTTTCTTCCCATACAAATATCCATCACTGGCAGAAAACAACTGCGTTTGAGTTTGTTTATGTGTTTGCTGTGCTTTTTTAAGTCATTGATTTGCTTGAGTCATGCCGGCTCAGATATCTGACCTGCATAAATCTGTGTGTGTGCATTTCCTCTGGCGCCCTGTTCAGATCCCGTAAATGTTTGTTTCATGTAAGTTTCAATAAGATCAGGCCTTCGCAGCGGATGGCAGGGTCGGCCGATGAAGGGAAGACCTGTTGTTGGTATTAACAAAGGACAGTTGCCCTCACAGTCAGTGTTGCTAGGAAACTGCTTACAACAGACCTCTATAGAAAGTTGAGTGTGCACGTACATACCACTGTACTATGGCACTTTCCTTGTTATCTTCACCCCTGTGTGTGCTTCAATTACACCACAGACACACCATGAACGAATCCCTTTTTAGCACATGTGTGTCCTTGAACTTTCAAAATGCTTCAGAGACATCAGAGGCATTCAAAGGGTCTGCTTTAAAGTCAACATGAAATCAAAGTAGACCAGGTTTATATTGTAATACACATCTTTGAAGCATGTCTCACAATGGCTGTCTGGGATAAGACTTGCTTAGTTCAGTTTCTTTCTTTTCTTTCTTTCTTTCTTTCTTTCTTTCTTTCTTTCTTTCTTTCTTTCTTTATATATATATATATGTGTAGGTAGGTCCATATTCTGTATGTTTGGAGACTGATACATTTTCTTATAACTTTGGCTCCGTATGCCAACAAAATAAATTAAAAGCGATACAATCAAGATTTAATTGAAGAGCAGATTTTAAGCTTTAATTCAGGGGGTTGAAAAAAATATATAACAAAATGCTTAGGAATCACAACATTTTTTATACAAAGTCCTCACATTCTCAGGGGTAATGTAATTGGACAATAAATGTAATCATAAATAAAATGTTCATTTTAAAAATTTGGTTGAGAATCATTTGTGGTCAAATGCTTTGGATCATGAGCTGTTCCAAGCCTTCTACATATTTTTTCTTCCCATCATTCTGGTACAGGTTGATCTTAATTTCTGCCGTCCAAAGAATGCATTTAAAGAAGTGGTCTGGCTTTCTTTTTCTTTTTTTCTTTTCTTTTTTTTCCTGCAAAGTCTAATCTGGCCTTGTTTCCACCTTGTGGTGAACCCTCTGTGTTTGCTCTTCTGAAGTATTCTATTGATTGTTGACTTTGACAGTGACACCCCTACCTCCTGAAGAGTGTTCTTCACTTAGCTGGATGTTGTGAAATGGTCTTTCTTCACCATAGAGAGGATTCTCTGAGGATTTGTCTATGTTGCTGAACTCACCAGTGCATTATTTTTAATGAATTTTTCCTCAGAATGTACCAAACTGTTGAGTTGGCCACATCTAATGTTCCTGCTTTCCTTCTGATGGATTTGTTAAAAAATGCTGGGTTGTTTCAACCCAACATTGGGTCAAATATGGACTAACCCAACTTTTGGGTTTTAAAATGTAATGTAAAAATTGAACCCAACAGCTGGGTTAGTTCATATTTGACCCAAAGTTGGGTTGAAACAACCCAGCATTATTTAGAGCGCAACAATCGTTTCACCTGTATGGAGACCACATGATGTGGTTCAGAGCAAGAGCTCCCAAATGCAAATGGCACACTTCAACTCCAGAACTTTTACCTGCTTAATTGATGTAGAAATAATGAGCGAGTAACCCACGCCTGTCCATGAAAAAGCTTTTGAGTCAATTTTCCAATTACTTATGGTCCCTTGAAAAAGGGGATGTACAGTATATATTAAAGAGCTGTAATTATTCCTACAATTTTGAGGTGAATACCCTCAAATGAAAGATTAGAGTCTGCACTTTTAGCCCAAATTCATTATACAATTGCAACTTGAAAACAAAAGTTTTCTGTTTTAATATATGTTGAATTTATTCCTGTGATGGCAACGTTGACTTTTTACTGTGATGTCAAAGCTGAACTTTACTCTAGTCTTAAGTGCCACATGATATTTCTAATATGCTGATTTGCTGCATAAGAAACGTTTCTTCTTATTATCAATGTTGAACATGATTGTTCTGATTCTTTTTAAGACATTTTGGTGAAGAGAAAGATCAAAAGAACAGCATTTATTTGACATAGAATCAATATAAATATCTTTACGGACATTTTTGAACAATTTAAAGCACCAATCAATTAAATAAATATGGACCCCAAACTTTTGAAAGGTAGTTTGTAATATAATGTAAAAGCTTTATAGATAATACATGAAAAAAGCTTTTTTAAATGACAGAGCTTACTTACTGTAATTATTTATTTATTATTTTTGTTTCTAATAGGCCATGTGCTATTAGTGTCATATGCACATTTTACAGTTCATCATAAACTCACACTCTTAAGAAAAATGGTTTTAAACAGTACCAAAAAAAGGGTTCTTAGGTTCTTGTAACAAAAGCAGAGCCTTTTTAGTGCTACATATAAACTTTTTTTATAGGGTTCCGATGTGAAATACACCTACAAGGTGCTTTCTTCGGTTAGTCATTTATGTAACCATAGCTTTCAGCCATAATGCCAGCCAGATGTCATCAGGTGGTTCCCAACCTTCCTTGAGTGTTTCAATCCTTACCACAACACTCTCTGTTTGGTGGGTTGGTAGTGGTGGCCAAGCCACTGCCCATCTGCTCATGTCTTCCAGCTTTCTTCCTCTCTTTTGCTCCATATCCAGCATGAAGCCATCCTGTGAGCAGCATGTTTCTTCCTCTTCTCATCCATGCCTTAAGCTGACATCAGCCTCCGTACTGATTTGGCAGGGAAGCCTCTACATCCTATTTCCACTGGAAACTGCGATGCCTGCCATCCTTTTGCTTTACAGTCCTGAATTAAAGGCTGTTACTTAGAGTTGGGTTCGAGTCCACCTTTGTCGAGTATGAGTCAAGACCAAGTCCACAAACATCGAGTCCAAATCCGAGTCCGAGTCCGAGTCCAAAAGGGTCCGAGTTCTTAAAGGCCGAGTCCGCCCGAGTCCAGAAAGTAATTAAATTAAAAAAGATTATAAATTGGTATTGTAAATTTTTACATTCTATTAATATTTTAACCTTTCAACCCATTAAACCAATGGCAATATAAAAATGTAATAAACAAATACCAGTTACATCTAGTCATTGCCATTGAACATTTTTATTTTATGTCAACAGAACTAGTTTCCTATCAAAAAAGGGTTTCAAAGGTTTTATTGTATTACAAGTGCATGAAAATACAAATGAACCTGTTTTATTATTGTATCACACTATATTGTCCTCCAGTTAAAGCTGACATTTCAATTATTTAATGCCTCTCCCCCACATTTGAGAGAGGTAAAGTGCAGCCAATGAGGAGATCCTTAATGATGACATTATGAATTTCTTGTTGTCTTGGAGAACTTTCATCATAAAGTTGCATTGCTTGTTTGGTCAATTCTGGTCTTGCAAATCCTGCAATGCTGAGCTGTGCAGCATCTGTTCGATGCTGCTGCTGTCTTTGGTACTCGGTTGCATCGGTTTTTGGATCACCAGTACACTGAACCGAAAACCGTTTCTTTCGGACGCGTCCGATTCGAGAAACGAGGAGCTGATGATACTGCGCATTCGTGATTCAGCATGAAGCCGACTGACTCACACCGCGTCTGAACCGAACTGATTCTTTTGATGATTGATTCTGAACTGATGTGCTAATGTTATGAGTGCGGATAAACCGAGGGCTTGAATGAAAGGCAATCTGACGAAACGTTCATTTAATAACAAATACATCGCAATGGATTATGTATAGTAAGTGGATCATGGTCTGCGCTGATGACACCTAATTTACTTTATATCTTCAAGACTTAAGTCCTCGTATGCACATTATTGCTGTTACTGTATTTGGGTGTGTTGTTGCAAAACTTAATTGTAAACTTTTCATGATTATGAGGTTTTTAACTGACTGAAGTTATGATTAGTGACTTTATATATTTGAATGTTTGATAGACTTGACGGCATAATGTCATCGCTAATGCCAGTCATTACGTCGAGCGTAAAAGAACCGGTGGACTGTTTTTTTCAACCGGTTTATTGAATCAAACCGTCCGAAAGAACCGGTTCGCGGAAAAGAATCGAACTTCCCATCACTAATCCACATTGATATCCAGTGAGTGGTGCGTGTGTTTCGTCTGCAAGCATGAGATGATATGCTACTGCTGCCTGCCCGTGTGGTGCAGTAAAATGACATAAGGGGAGAGACATGCATTAATTTATCATCTCAATTTTATGCTGATTTTATTGTTACACATGACGCTGACTCGACTGTACTCAGAATATTTTCCGAGTCCAAAATGTTCAAGTCCGTGTCAAGTCCGAGTGCAAATTCACCCGAGTGCGTGACAAGTCCGAGTTCATTCAAAATTGGACTCGAGTCCGGACTCGAGTCCGAGTCCAAGTTCGAGTACCCCAACTCTACTGTTACTTCAAGGCCTTTCTCTCATGAGCCTCTTCACAACCCTCCTCCCATGGCACAGTCAGCTCAATTAAAATGATTTTATCATCTTTGGCTGACCACAAAACATTATCTGGGCAAAGAGCTGTGTGGACCACTTCCGGGAACTGCAGCTTCCTTCCAGCCTTGACTGTCATCTCCCAAGACCCTGTGGCCTGCAGCAAGTTTGATTTTGCTAATACCCTAGTTGTAAAGGGTGTGGCTACCTCCTTGATGAATGTGATGGTTACCTTGCCTGTGCTGCCTGGCCTCTTCTTGCACCTCTCTCGCTCAAGTGTATCGGCAAGGTATAAAAGCACATTGTCATGGCGCCACCTATATCGACCTTGGGTTAAAGATTTTTTTTTTTTTGTACACCCTGACAATGTGTGGTACCATCTCTTTTGGCCACAGAGCTTCCAATATGGGTCATCCTTCAACCCCCAAGTGTGCAGATGAGAGGGTGAAGGATGGGTATCAAACACAGTGCAAGAGGAAGGAAATACGGTAGGGTTACAGTCTCTATAACTCTGCCCATATGATCTTATGCTTGGGCAAATCCCATTTTGTCCATGCCCCCTTGGATGCTTGTTCAACTGCTCTGGACAAATGCCTCTGCTCCTCTTGAGCTCAGATTTCTGCCTGAACCATACCTTGCCTGCTTGTAGTACTAGCATTCCCAAACTGTTGGAAATGTGTCGACCCCAGGCCTTGACGTCCAGTGCTGGTGTTGCCAATGATGTAGTGCAACTTCAGTGAGCATTCTGCCTATTCAATGGCTGCATTGGCTGCCCATTTATGGCCTGATCTTGTTGTGATGCCTGCTTGCTTTACCAGGGCATCTTTAGACTCTCAGACTCATTGCGACTCTGCATTTTACCACCTTGAACTCCTACAACAGATGACAGAGGGAGATGCAGCTGCCCTGATCGAATGTAGAGGCCCATTGAAGAGAAGCTTGGGGGAATCCCCAACCACCTCCGCAGGTGCTTGATAATTTTCCTCTCAGTGCTTTCAACAACTGTTAGAGGGAACTCATAGACTGTAAGGAGCCAAATAAGCCTGGGTAGAAGGCCATGCTGGTACAGCCAGGATTTACATTTTCCAGGGAGTCCGGACCTATTGATCTTCTTCAACCTCTCTTCTGTTTGCTTCACAGTGTCTGCAACATTGGCACCATATTTCAGTGTTGCATTGTTTTTCATTAATATCAGTATGTTTATATAATTAATATTAGTATTATTTGTATATATTATTTATTATTATTGGTTTTCCCCCTTTTTCTACATGATCTTATAATATCTTGTCAGGGTTTTACATAAAATCAACAACAAAAACTGCAACAACATGCCAATTAGGTACTTTTTGACAGTGAACTAACAACAGTTAATAGCAGAATACATTAATGAATGACAATGGACATTGAATGTGTATATATATATATATATATATATATATATATATATATATATATATATATATATATATATATATATATATATATATATATATATATATTTTTTTTTTTTTTTTATTTCTTCAATTTAATATAAAAAATTCTGTATCTTTGTTACTTAGAGAAGTAAAGTAGAGTAACTGAACAGAGTTCGTCACACTTACATGTTCTCTTAAACTACAAAGAGAAAAGACATAGGAAACCAATTAGCATTTGAAAGTTCAAATTTATAGACATTTTTAGAAAGAAATAATTGACCTGGTGAGAGTGTGTTGACAGTCAGTGTAGTTGGATGCCTGAGCTGCAGAAAATCAGTAATGAGGCATCTCAGAGAGTAGCCTCTGTTAGGGTTTAACATGAAAACAACAACAACATTAACCACAACAACAGCATGTTGTGTGAATTGTTTTTATTGACGTGCAAAATTATCAGTGATCTTAAGAACAGTTATTAGCTGAATAAATTAATGAATGACAATTTAGATTGAACATAAATAAATGCATAAAGAAGTGAAACACACACACACACACACACACACACACACACATACACAAAATAAAATAAAATAAAATAAAATAAAATAAAATAAAATAAAATAAAAAGAACACCAAATAGATGTGATGAAGAAACAATCACAATCCAATCAATATGATGCCTTAAAAGTCCATCATTTTGGTTTGATTAAGTAGCTATATTTCTCAGCAAATTATAAGGTTTTGGGATGTAATACATCTGAAATACACAATTGAGTATAGAGTTACTGTGTGTCCATGTGTCTGTGTGAAAACAATCATGTTTATAGGCCAAAAGCAAAAATGGACAGTATCTGAGCACTCCACAATCGAAAAAAAAAAAAAAAAAAAGTTTTAATATTTATTGTGACTGGGTATGTTTATACATAAACATGTATAAACTGATTGAGTAATAATAATAATAATAATAATAATAATAATAAAATAAGTACAGTGTGAATTATACATGCATTGTCTCTTTTACTTAGTGGAGAAGAGGAGAGACGTTTCCACAGCTCAGAGTTGCACACACTTATATGTGACCAAAAAAAAAAATAATAATAAAAATACATTTTCAGAATGAAATAATGTACATGTCGAGAGTGTTGAAAGTCTGTGTATTTGGATCACTGAACTCCAGAAAATCAGTAATGAGGTGCTTTGTCAGTCACAGATTTGAACAGAAGGGTGGGATTATAGAACTCTAACACAAAGAACCATTTCAGCATGAAAGGGTTCTTCAGAATTCTATGGTTCTGAATAAACCATTAATGCATGTAAAGAGTCTTTAAATATCCATCTTTGTTTAGAGTGCAGCATCAACCCCTGAGTTGGCCCAGAATATTTCTATTGTGAGACTGCCAAACTTGATCTAAACTTGGTTTGAATTGGCTTTGTCAACTTGAACCCAACAGTTTAACTAACTTTTGAGACAGGGATTATTTATCACATATTTAGTATTTGTCTTTCTCCACCTACGAAATGACTTTTGTTTATGATTGACGGTACAAATCCCTTTTTCTTTCATAGCCTCTCCCCTTTAATCACCTAGCTTCATTCTGGCATGTAATAAACACATTCCATGTTCCATTCAGCTCTCTGTAAATCATGTTCTGCTCTAAAAGGTTTTTTTGTTGTTAGCGGATATCTTATTGCACTCGGATACACCTCACATCACGGAAGTAAAACAATTTTGGAACTGCATCGCACATTGAAAAGAGCAACCGTTTGTTGTAAAAACAAAAACAAAAACAAATTATACTTCTGTATGTCTTTCAACACAACTTCCTGTTTACTAAAACTAGGTTGCTTCTGGAAGAGGTGATAGTGAGGCCAGCAGGGGTTGCTCACCCTGTGGTATGTGTGGGTCCTAGCGCCTTGGTAAAAGGGCCTTTCGCACTGCTATGATGCTTTACATGATACAAATCATTGCAAAGCAACTTTACAGAAAATAACGTTTCTACAATATATTTAGTAGCAGCTTATCAGTGGTGACTGCAAGTTAATGTGCATATGGCAGAAATGTACAGAAAAATTATTTCAAGATGTAAACAAACAGGCAATGAACACTATTAGCAGCAATTATTATATGATGCAATCAAACATATAGCAAAATTTGGTAGTTCTGTAAGTTATTTCACGGTTGGCATCATCTGAGGTCCTCTGAGGGGTTGGCATCATCTTTTCTCAGGTGTTCTGGATCCTAAATCGTAGTTGACATCCCGTGGCAAAAACTGAGAAACAAATAGAGACATAATTAGCATAGCTACTGTTCCAATCAAGCAAAATGTATTTGTTTAACCCAAGCTAAAGTATAGTAAAGTGCATTTGATCAGATGTAACTGTAGTACAAGATTATGAAATGCATTATTTTAATGCTTGGCCAAAGAGATGTGTCTTTAATCTAGATTTAAACAGAGAGAGTGTGTCTGCACCCTGAACATTATCAGGAAGGCTATTCCAGATTTTGGGAGTCAAATGTGAAAAAGCTCTACCTCCTTTAGTGGACTTTGCTTTCCTGGGTACTACCAAAAGTCCAGAGTTTTGCGACCTTAGGGAGTGTGATGGATTGTATCATGGCAGAAGACTAGTTAGGTATGCAGTAAGTTATATTTATGTCTAATATCTAATACCGAATCTAATAGAATAAAATTATTGGTCATCATATCTTTTACATTTTTAACACACTCTGTTAGCTTAGATAATTTAGAAGTTTTTTCTAGTCTTGTTGAGATATACAGTGGAAACTAATCCCATATTTTCTAATAATATTACCAAAGGGAAACATGTATATTGAAAATAGCAGGACCTGGGACAGATCCTTGTGGCACTTCATATTTTACTGGTGATAATTGAGAAAACTTCCCATTTAAATAAAAAATGTGGTATCGATATGGCAGGTTTGATCTAAAGCCTGCCCTTGAAATCCATTATAGTTTTGTAATCTATAGTATGTTATGATCTATATTGTTGAACAAAGTACTAAGATCAAGTAAAACTAGCAATATGATGCAGCCTTGGTCTGAACCAAGAAGCAAGTCATTTTAACATGTCAGTTTCTGTGCTAGGTTGGGGTCTGAAACCTGACTGAATTTCTTCATATAGATATTTTTATAAAAGGATTAACAATGCAGATTAATTTTCACAGCCTTCTTTGTCCATATTTTTGGGCATGACTGTAGCTCAAAAGGCAAAACCTGTCATAGAATCACCCAAAGCTGACCCACAGAATACTGTACCTGCACCAAATTGATAAGCAGAATGTACATGAAAGGCCACTATAAGGCTGACTGACAACATCCCCATGTTACTTTTAGTTAATGAGGTAACCTGCAAGAGCATCCGTAGCATTTTCCTCCCTCCCCATTCCTCTCAACAAGGCCCCAGGGAAGAGATAACAAGAAACAAAATAGTTGGCTGCCATAACAAAGACGCAGCAAAGCCTTTTATTCTTCCTTTAAATTGATTTTTTTTTCCCACTGTCTCAGAAATCTTCCGTTAAGCTAAAGTCCTCTTAACAGTGAATAGATATCCCTCAGAAATGTGACATAGGCAGGCGGTGATTGTTGGGAATCTTTACTCAAAGGCCATCTTTGCTGGAGGATTATCCCACATTTAGGCATTTCGATTCAGTCACATCAAACCACTAAAACAGCCCTCCAAGCCAAACAACCACCCCGCTGTAAATGTAAGCGGCTCCGTCTTTTGTTTTGTTTTTTCTGTTGTTGCTGTTTTCTTTCGTCTTTGATTCATGAGAAAATACGAAAAGGCTGGCTGCTATCGCTTGATTGTTCTCGCTTTTCTTTCATTCGATGACAGTCACAATTTCAAGCAGCTCCAGACGTTTTATTTAGGGTTGGAAAAGACTTTCCGCTTTAGTACTTAAGGGTTGAGAAACTATCCCATCCCAAACTTCTAAACACATTGCGCTTGCTGCCAGTGAAGCGGGAAGGGCTTCATAAGGAGCACACTGTAAGCCTAATGAAAATTGCTCTGAAAACAATGAGGCCGAGGCCTTTGCTGAGCTCGTTGGATGGGTTTGGACATCGTTTTTCCGTCTAGCAGTTAGTTGAAGAGGTTTTGCACACCCCATTAAACATGACGGAATGAAAAGACTATTCTGCTGTGTTCGTTTTCATAGGCAAGAGAGCATATGGCAGTTTTAAGGTGGTTGTTCCGTTGTGCTGTGGGCAAAAAATGAGCCCCTCATTATTTTTGCCACCCTACACATCTTGTGCGTAACCCATTTTAGTGTTTTTGCATCCTCAGGACGATGTTGTTGTTTTTTTTCTCTGGGCCCCAAGAGGAACTTCTGGTGTGAAATATTGCAAAACTTAAATTTAGTCAGAAAAACATGTTTGTGTGCATGTTAGAGACACTTTCTGTCAGAGCTCTTTTATCCCTAGTTTTCTTTTGCATGTGATGCAAAGAGATCAGCAGGTGGCCAACAAACCTTAGAATGAAGCTCATCAGTTTCAGAGAAACAGACTGATGTTATAAATGGCGCTGTGAATTCATAGGCCTACATGCACAACATTAACAGCCATATTTATTTATTTATTTATGAACTAAGACCCCCTAGTGGGCCCCGGCCCCTTTGTCAAGAACCACTGCTGTAACAAGAACATGAAATACACAGTGATTCTGACGTACCATTCACATAATTGGCCTATTCTCACCGAAAGTGTATTTCTGGGACAACAACACAGATTTCAAAACAATGTCATAGATCCCTATGTGCTCCTTCACACTGAGGGTTAAAATCGAAAATGTGATCAAACAGTATTTCATAACAAGGACTTGTATTGTGTTGCTGTGGTTCAAAAACCAATAACATAAACTTTTGGCTTATTTGTCCAGTACCAGCATTCTAGAGAGACATCCATCTGTATATATCACTAATCTCCAGATACCAGGACCACAAATAGCCACAGACAAGTGGCTAAATCCAAGAGAATGACACAATATACAATACATTTTGGATAGTTTTCTCTGTAATCTGCTTTTTCATGGGTTTTATTTTCATCAAGCAAGGCATTATGTACAAGTAGCCAGTCATTATCTTAAAATAAATCTTGATACCATTAATGTAATGGTGCTTTACATGAGTACTTGCCTAAAAAATAAATAAATTGTCATGATATATATAAAAAAAAAAAATTGTATCGTGTTAGAAAGAATTATACAAAACATACTAGAATAACTTTACAAGAAATATTGGTTGATTCCCAGAGATACATGCAATTTAATGAATGACAGACTGGAATGCATTTCACTTGGAATAACAAAAGACAAAGTCTTTTCAGAAACTCATTGCCAAATCGCACCATTTCTTTGCATCATTTTTGTGAATATACCTTAAGAAATTATACACTGCCAGAAAAAAATAATAATAATTAATAATTATAATAATAATAATAATAACAACAACAATAATAATAATAATAATTATTATTATTATTATTAAATTGAAAAATTATGCCTTTAGGAGTATACAAATCAGTTTGTACCTGGGCCAGGACCCTCAAAAGGACACCTTTGTACCTTCTTTATGCCTAAAATGTGTACTGTACATTAGTACCCATCACTGGGTGGTAACTGATTAATTGTTATCTGGATTACATAATCAGATTCCTAAAATTAATTATTTTTAATTAGAGTATATTACATTTTAAAAAATAAATACAATTACAGTTTTTTTGGATTTTCATACAAAGTTTCATCTATAATTACTGAAGAAAATTAAGAGTCCATAGCATTTGAGCACAAGACCACTGGACGTTTTTTCTTAATATTTCACCAATTACTGATGGACATTTTTTGTTTTTGTTTTTTGTTTACTACGCATTACTTTATCTTTGGCTTTCCAACATTTTAAAATGCATACATTCACATTAATTAAATGTATTCCAGCAATTCCCAAAAATCAACCAAAGTCTTTCACCTAATACATTTACACTACGTGAACGACTCCCTGAAATATTGGGATAAGTTAATAACTGAGTAACACATTTGCATATTCATGGTTCTCTGATATTGGTTAATGGTCACATGACATGAAGGTAATGGATTATGTTACTAAATACAACTTTTGTCATGTAATTTGGAATCAGTAACAGACTACAATTTGTAAGTAATCTACCCACTACCTTAGAGTAGTAATATGTATCCTTAGGGTAGTAAAATTTACTCTTGGTACTGTTATGAACCCTTTACCGTTAGAAGGTATAGAGTTGTCAGTTTGAGGGTCCTGATCCAATGAATGGTACAAATTTAGCACTTTTTTTTCTGAAGCTGTACTGTTTAAGTGTTTAGGTCTTTGTACAGATTAAGCGTGCATGTAGACAGACAGGTTAGCACAATTCCCAGGCGGCTGTGAATGGGGTCTTCATCTCAGGTTCTGTTGCCTTCGAAGGTTGTTCATCTGGACAAGGAGGATGAGATTCAGAAGATTCCTCTCCAGCCTCCATACTATGACATGGCACAGTCTGAGTCCACTGCATTCACCGATAAGCCGGTGAGTAGCGCTGCTAAACTCATTGCTGTTTGTCCATTCTCTTGCTTTGGTGGTATCGTTGAAAACAGGCGTCTGCGGTCAGGATGTTAGGGAGCACATCTTCTTATGCATGTTGTTGCACAAGATGAATTGCCTTCAGAAAGATGTGTAGATTAAAAGAGGAATCCAAGGGGACTTATTTTCTGGCTTGTGCTGTGTCAGCTGGGAACAGATGACAGGGGTTTGTAATTCAGCTGGTTCTGCAGAAGGTTTTAGGTTTCTCATATGTTTGAGGGAATCTGTTGCAGGCATATACTGTAGCATTAATACCCTGGCTCTGTGTCAAAACCTAGTGAGCTGCCTTCTTACTTACTGCCTTGATAGGAAGCTGTCTATACCAGAGGCTTACTAGGTTTTGAAACAGAGCTTTTGTTTCAGTCATTTCAGCTTGGAGGAAGGAAGCAATGCAGTCTTGAAATGCATTTACTCAATGAATCCACACACTTGCTTCATGTCATTGAATTACAATAGTGTCATATCTCCACAGCAAACCAAACGCAGACTTGGTGAAATATAATCATACAGCTCTTTACACTGAAACTTGGCTGTCCTTGAGGTGAAGGTTTATTTATTCTGGTCACTCCACACTTTATTCTTTCTCGTATAATGGTGTTCTACAGTCCAGGGCAATTAAGACACTAGTTACCCAGCAACCCTGCATGGATATATTGTATGGCTCTACATTGAACAGCATTGTCTTTCTGCCCTCTACTCTCATTTGAAGGCCATGTTGTATTTAATGCATTTGATTCTCTATAACTCTGAGCTGCATACCTCTTTAAGAGCCACAGTCTCCTGCCTGATATAGGCTCATTGTTTATCATCTTTTATAGCTTTGTTGGGCTTACTGTGTGTGAAAATGTTGCATTTGTCAGGTTTGTGTTGACGGCATGACATGGCTGTGGAATGATCGGAGTCTCATTCTCATTAAACACGGCAACACACTAGCAGGGTGTTTGAAGGATGTGGCTTTTGTTTAGACAGTCTTTTGTTGTTTAGGATTTCTTTATTGGTAGAAATGAAAAGCATGCTGTAAATGTGTTGCTAACAAAGAGAAAGAGTACAATTTAATGCACCTACTGGAAACTAAAACAAACATTATTTCTTTGTTATTTCTTTCATTTTTTATTATTATTATTATTATTATTATTATTATTTTTAACGTGAACACTTTAATAAAATGGTCAACATACTGCTGACTTTTTGTGTAAAGGGGGGGTGTGCAACAACAAATGGAACTGTAATAATACTAATAAAAAGATATAGAAGCCCACAGAGGCCATGCAGTATTATTAGTTTACTGCGATATTTGTTCCTGATATAACTTAAGGAAAAGTTGTTAAAAAAAAAAAAAAAAATATATATATAAAAATCTTTCAAAAAATGCCACAAGGACAAGAATTTTGAATATTTCCATAGTGGGGACACATTTTTTCACAAAAGGGAACCACACACATCAAATGACATTAAAAGGAAAGGATAACTGATAACTGATCTTAATATATATATATACTTTAATGTTCGTAATATTTAATATAGAAATAAACAACACATTCTCTCTTTTAGACGCACAGGGAACCCCTATAAATAATGCTAAATAAAAATAATGCTAGATGGGTACCTTGATTGTCAAAAAGCGACGTCAAGTTGTCTTGACCAAGTGCCAATATATGACGAGATGGGAGTGAGAAAGCGTTGAAATAAAAAGAAAATAATATAGGTTAATTTATATCTGAGTAGCATTCTATTCAAATAAAAGAAAAGAAAAGAAACATTAGATTCACTCACAAAATGTTATCCTCTTTGTCTTTATTCTGTTTTGACCACTGAAGATTACAAGTTACCCCCAGATGAATAATACCAGAGGGTTAAAGAGCTGAATATCATAGAGACTTGAGAGTGGGATTTTCGGTCTTCAGCCAATAAGCGACCAACTAGCAATTCCCTATCAACCATCCAAAAGTGATGTAGCCTTGCGGCAATGTGTAATTTTCAAAATTCTATTTGGAGTCTGATAAAGTACTTCACGCAATATCCATGCACATGTTCAAGACTCCACACAAAACAAATCAACCAACATTTAATTATAAATACATATTTTTGTACACCAACTGCAAGTCAATATATTGATGTGATACACAAAAAGCCAAGGGAAACCTTTGTAGTGAAGTATTTTCTCATTCTAACCTGTCTAAAGCATACAGTCGGAATGCAGTGCGTCTTTATGATGCTGAGTGTGTACTAGAAGGACTGTGGAGATGATTATACTATGAAACAGCGTTAAACTATTGCTTGTGGTATGGTGAATAAACAGCTATGCAACTGTAGAAACACTCTTCTTATAGCAATGCATGTCTAAGAAGAAAAAAATGAGCTGAATTTGTTGTGCTGTATTTAACTTGAACTGTCAAACCCTAATTACGCTATAACTAAACAACAATGGATTAACAAGTCTTCATATGAGTGCATAAAGTGGTGTAATTTAAGTAATATAGGATTCAAAGCACTCGTGCTGGCAAAGATCTAACATAATTCAGTTTTTTTATGACAGCTATTTGTAATACTGCAGTGGTACATCAATATACATTATCTACATGCAGAGAATGAAAACAACACATTAAATTCGGAGACATAATGTGATGAAAAACACATTGTCTGTGATGTCAAAGTGACAGTGTGGGTGCTTAAGTTTTTAGTGTTTTTACTAATGAAATGAGCCGGAGACTAATGAAGGAGCTTTATCCGATCCAGAAAGCAGGCTCCCAGAGGGGACACACCACCCCCCAATAGCTGACGTGACTGTAATTAGCTTGACTAGCATTCCCATTGTGTTCACTGGATTGCGCTTCAATCGTTGAAAAGGGCAGAAGCATTGCAGAAGTGATTGGTGTGTGGTTGAAAGCCATTTCAGAAGGGGTCTTAAGTGATCAATGTCAAATTTCTTTCTTCCACACACCTCACTTCCCATCAGGGGCCCTACTGTCAGGCTGAGGTAATACTTCCTGTTTGCTTTTCACAGACTGTGCTGCGTTCTAATTTTCCTACTTCTACACACTAAAATTATGTACTGGTTTGGAGAAATTGCATTGTCTTTATTGCTTAGTTAAGACAGTATACCAATATGTCTTTGATGCATATGATTAGCATCTTGCTAAATTACCTAGCTCATAATAAATTGTTCCTCATCATGTAAAAACTATCAAAAACTACTAGGACTGAATGTCATTGCCAACAACATAGACAGCTTCAGTGATCTGAACTATGTGTACAGGGGGAAAAATATATATATTTTTAAATAGCGTTATTTATTTATTTATTAAGTTAATAATAGTATTCAATTTTTTTTTTTTTTTTTTGCTGACATTTGTCATAATATATGTGACCCTGCACCACAAAACCTGTCATTAGTATCATGGGTATAGCATTACTACTTTTCTTCAAAAACTGTTCGAAACACCCTACACAAGGACATTACTGCCTTTTTATTATGAACCAAAATGTGACCTTGATTACACATAACCAAATCTCTAACATAAATATAACAGTACATGTCCACTACTCTAACAGCCTTGTGGCAGGGACATTCGTGAAGGAACTCAGTTGCTCACATCTGTTTGGGGTGACCTTTCAAGGAACAGTGCCCTTTACAGAAGCAAAAATTAAATTCAGAATGCCCTCCGATTCTTGGGGACTCCCTAATCCTCATCTAGCAAACTCTACAGTACGGATAACAGCTAGGTGAATTGGAATGCAGCCCGTGTCTTCCTAAATTGTCTCGAGCTCCAGGGACGGAAAATCTGGGGTAGGTGTAGCGTCGACCTGGCTCTCTGTTCACTTTGTCATCTTAAGCAGAAAAGGGCCAGGGAGTCAAGCTTGCCAGCTCTCACCACTGCACCAAAGGCACAGCACACAAATACCGCGAAGCTCCTCTCATCTCCCATTCACAAAGAGCACTGCCTGCGGAAGATACCTCAAACTCAGTGTCCCTTTGCATTACTATCACCCAGACATCACAACCAATATCTGCAGCATCTGTTTACATGCAATGACACCGGCTTACAAACCTAGTGAATTACAGAAGATTACAAGCCCCTTCTTCCGCCGCAGCATCGCTCCGATAGGGAGTTTGTCATTTGAATCCAAATAAAACAATTATCTGTTAGATCTTATCATGAACTATGGGATATAAAGAGGATAGGAACTGTCAAAGTAGAAGCAGAAATCCTGCTGTGCCAGAAAACGAAGGGAAAGTAATGATAAAGGAAGATGACAGTTTATGTTCCTAGTTTGAATATAAAGTGCCACCACTGAGAGATTATAGAATTCCACCCGAGTGTTCATTAGCTCCTCAGCAGTGATTGGATAATGGCTGTAGAGCCGCCACATTAATGCGGCCTGCGGGTGGAATCTGCCGCATTACTCGAAAATTGTGAATTCTTTTATTACAATTCAACGATTTGTGGCCAGAAAAAAAGCAGATAATGACCTTTTTATGAGATTCAACTTGTCTCATAAACATTTCACGGGCTAAATCATTTCAAAACATCGCCATCTCATCTTATCCTAATGTTTTTGGGTCCCAGATTGCGTTGAGTTTGTCATTTAGTGTGTCCGTTTATTTTGTTTTCATATTATGCTTGTCGTCTTTTGCAACAGATTGTATGCTGTGTGAATGGCTGATTGTTTTTGACTGTGGTGCTCTTTTATTATTGTTTTCCAGTGAGTTCTTGATGATTGATTCTACCTTTCTGTGTTTTCCTGCTCATGTCTAAGACTACTTGTCTCCTTCTACATTTGTTATATATGTTTGTACAGTGGGACCCAAAGGATATGCAGACATTTGGCATGCATTTAAAGTAATAGTTGTAAATATACCCCACCACCACCATTTAAACAGATTTGAGGAAATTGAGCATTTCATCGTTTGCTCACCAATGAAACCTCTGCAGTGAAATGGTGCCATCAGAATGAGAGTCCACCACTCCAGTTCATCAATTAACACAAAGCTTAAAAAGTTGGATTTTCGTAAGAAACTGCACTTGCAATTTTACAGTATGTGTACTAACAGTGTACTTATAGTGTATTTATTTAAGAAAGTTCTGGTAACACAAGGTAACTACAATGGGGTAGGGTTAGGTTTAGGGGTAGGTTCAGGGTTAGTACCTAGTTATTACATAGTTATTGTAATTCCTATAATAAGTACATAGTTTGTACATGAGGAACAGGACTGTAAAATAAAGTGCTACCAAAATGTCATTATGGTGTTTATACTGTTGTTTCCAGGTAAAATATGAGTAGATAAATCCATGATAACGCTTCCTCTAGTGAAAAACCACCTCTCACATTAAAATCCACCCACATGTTTAGAACTGTTTCAAACTGTTTTTACTTGTGAACTTTCCTTGATTTGTGCAGATTTCTAGTGCAGACAAGACAGCTTTTATTCATATATTTATTTTTCTGGCACTGAAGGAAACATATTTTGCCAAGAAGCAATAGTTAGAAGTTAAAAAATAAAAATAAAAAGAACAGGTGGATTTGCTTCTTCATGGACCGGAGTGGATTATTGTGGATTGTTGGAATGTTTATATCAGCTGTTTGGACTTTCATTCCAATGGCACCCATTCACTGCAGATAATCTATTGTGAACGTGATGTAATGCTAAATTTCTCCTAATCTGTTCTAATGAAGAAACAAACTCATTTACTAAATCCAATAGAGTATAAACTAAATGAAGCCAAAAAAAACAAACAAACAAAAAAAAAGGCTTGTTTTGATATTTTGAAGTGTACTGCAATGTCATTCATACAATGTTCCAGTGCACTCACATATGGGGCTGCTATATGTTAGCTCACAGATTCACATCATTGATTGTCATTTGCTCAACCTTGAGAAGCTGTATTTGAGTCCTTGGCCCTTTTTAAGAGCAGGCTCATGTTTGTTTGTCCTAGCTTGATTGATTTATTGGTTACACGCCAGGCCATCTGTCTTCATGTGAAAACATCACCACGTCTGTTTTCTGTGTTATCATTATCATGCTTCATAATGTCTGTCCATTCATCTCATCTCTGCTCTTCCACGTCACTTCACTGGAGGAGGCTCGTTATATTGCCTGAGCTACATGATTTAACAGCTGCAGAGGCAGACGGCAGTCAGAAAGTCAAGATGGTGATACCAACATAGAAACAATGAAAGTATCTGTCATTTGCAGAGTCAATATAAATACATTATTAAAGCTTTAAGAATATGAATCATACAATTCATTGCATACAATGTACATAAAGAAAGGTTAATTTTTTTTTAGGATCATCAAGTTTCCATGAGCATTCCATGATGATACCTTTTCTTTCTTTCTTTTATTTATTTATTTTTCAGTAGGCCTACCATAATTCTCATTACTGTGATTCTAAATTAGTAAATTATCTTTATTAAAATGTAACAACTTCTAATCCTGATTCTCATTACTGTATAATGTCACATTATAAATTGTAATTAATGTCATTAATTAATGTTATTATATTGCATATTATTATATATGTTAATTAGAATTATTAATGTATAAATTATGATAATTATATTAACATATCATTAATGTTAATATGTCATATATATATATATATATATATATATATATATATATATATATATATATATATATATATATATATATATATATATATATATATATATATATATATATATATATATATGACAATTAAGCACCTGACATTTATCAAAACCAAAAAGCAAGCAAGCAGGTAAATAAATAAATTCAGATGTGTTAATATAATGAAAAATTAAGCAGAATTTCATAAAAAGTGTCATAATGCAATGCAAATTCTAATAATACAAAAGTTGCTTAGACATTGATTAATTTAGTTAGTTAGTTAGTTATTTAGTTAAAATAATAATAATAATAATAATAATAATAATAATAATAATAATAATAATAATAATATTAATAATAATACTCCTTGGTGAAGAGTTACATTATATATATATATATATATATATATATATATATATATATATATATATATATATATATATATATATATATATATATATATATATATATATATATAGTGTGTGTGTGTGTGTGTGTGTGTTCATGTAACTAACCTGGAGTCTGTGCTCACTGATTGGAGTGACAGCTCTGTTCTCTCTCACTCTCTCTGTTTGAGCTCCACTCCTCATACACCCTCTCCACCTCTCTTATCTCCAGAACTCTGGTCACAAGGACTGTGATGTCCAGTATGCGGAACTGGATACTGCAGCTTTGGCTTCTTCTCCCAGCCCACGAAGCTCTGTGCACACTGGCGGGGACCTTGTCGAGTACGCAACCATCCAGCCTAGCTCACACTAACGCATGCCATTGTAGGCCTTTCCCCCTATGACTCTGGCCTCAAGGTACACAGACTGATGCACTCCTATGTTTCTTTTCCTCTGTTTGTCCCTCACTCTCTCTCACTGAACACTGAATTCCCTCTGTGTTTCCTGTCTGTGTCTTCTTTCTTCTATTGTTTGCTTTTGCCTTTATCTATGTATCTATCTGCTGTCCCTGGCTGCCTTCTAATTGGATACACATTTTGTATTGTTTAATAAAAATCACAATAAATAATAAACTGTCCACAAATAAGCTACACACACACACACACACACACACACACACACACACACACACACTCAGTATATGTAAAATGTAACTTTTTTACTTAGAAAAATAAACACCATAATAACAACAAAGACTACACTCTTTAAAACTCTTTGTTTTGTTCTTCTAATGCAATTATATTCAGTATTATATTATTATATTATATCATTATTTTCAGGTTATTACATATTGATATATAACATTCAGTACAAAATACTGAACATATAAACACACTATGAGCCCGTATATAATTTTTTTGCATTACTGTAGATATTTTTTTAAGGAAATTAACAACAACAAAAAAATTACACTATATATTAAATGATTATTACTATATGATGTGATCTATATTTATAACATTGAGAAAAAAAGGCTTACATACTATGAGCCCAAAAAGTATTACCACAACCAAAAAAATGTATATTTGCATTAGACATTAAACAGAAAATAAACCACATAAAATACACTATTCAAAAACTCATTGATTTTTTTTTTCATCTAATGCAACAACATTGAATACAAACTATGTATTCAAGATTTTATTATTATTATTATTATTATTATTATTATTATTATTATTATTATTATTATTATTATTATTATTATTATTATTATGTGTTTGTTTGATTATTACTTATTAATCAGATCAATCTGTTATCCACCAGAATAAACCAGTAATTCATCAAGATTAATTACTTGTTTATTCTGGTCAAGTTAGAATAAACCAGCATTAATATTTTACTGTTATTATTATTATTATTATTATTATTATTATTATTATTATTATAAAGAGTAATATAGTATTCATGAATTTCATTGTCTGAAAAAAGAAGTCTGGTAAGGTCTGCATTGTCATGCATCAGGGCTCGAATCAGGCATGCGTGGTCTAAAGAGTGTGGTTTTACAGCTGAGATTGATTACATCGCTGCAAATGGTTTAAATATTATTTAAGAACTTGATTAAGTGAGGAAAACTATGTTTAATGAGGATTCGGAAGAGATATATGAGTGGACGTTTGGTTAATTGCAATTGTGGTGGCCATATGTTAGAAGTGACTAAATACCAAAGCATTTAATCATAATAAATGAGCTACCATGATGTTGACACGATAACGTCACTAATGTCAGCTTGATGGTACAGTATATCTAACAATGATGCATGTAATTTGTTGTGTTAAAAATAATTATATCATTGATTGACAGTTATATATGGCTCTTTGACATTTCACATTATTTGTTTGAACATCTCAACACAGCAACACTGCCTTAACCAATGGTGTGAGTGTTGGGCGGGAAATCTGATTTTTCAGCCTGTTTGGAAACTTATAAACCTCATTGAAAAATATAATTTTTTTCAACATGTATGCATTCAAATGATCAAAAATGACTATACATTGCCCTCCACTATTAATGGAACCCTTGGTAAGTATGTGCAAAGGCTGCTGTGAAATAAATCTGCATTGCTCACTCTTATGATCTTTCATTCAAAGAAATTCACAAAATTCTAAACTTTCATTGAAGTAAAACAATTGAAAGTGTGTGTGTGTTTGGGGGGGGGGGGGGGGTCTCATGATGAAATAATTGTTTTTCTCCAATGCTTGTTGGCTTGTTGGCACCCCTTGAAATGATTTTAAGTAAAATATCTCTGATGTATATTAGCATTGATAATTACATTTTGTAGCACATCCGGGTGACTAGGAGCATGAAATTGTTCAGCCATGTCTTCCTGTTCAACAGGATTATAAATATGAGGAACAAAAAGCACAAATACTCCTCAATCATTCATCACAAGGAGTAAAATCAAAGAATATAGTTCTGATGCGCAGAACGAGATTGTTAAAGTTCACAAAATAGAAAGTGGCAGTAAGAAAAGAGCTAAAGCATTGAAAATCCCCATGTCCACCATCAGGGCAATAATTAAGAAGTTCCAGTCATCTAAGGATGTTACAAATCTGCCTGGAAGAGAACATGTGTCTATATCGTCCTAATGCACAGTGAGGATGAGAGTTTGAGTGGCTAAAGACTCTCCAAGGATCACAGCTGGAGAATTGCAGAGATTAGTTCAGACTTGTGGACAGAAAGCCTAATATATATATATATATATATATATATATATATATATATATATATATATATATATATAATAATCATAATCAAAGAGCCCCTACATCACCACATGTTGTTCGGGAGGGTTTCAAGAAAAATTCTCCTTGCTCATTCAGAAACAATCTCTAGCATATTCAGTTGTCAGACACGACTGGAACTTCAAATGGCATTGGCTTCTATGGTCAGATGAAAAAAAAAATAAAAAATAAATAAATACTTTTGAGCAGCAAACCCACCAGATGGGTTAAGTACAATCAAGGATAAAAAGTAACCCATGTCCAGCATTAAATATACTGCTGGATATTTATGTTGTGGACCTGTTTTTCTGCCAGAGGTCCTGGATGTCATGTTCAGATACATGGCATCATGGATTCAATCAAATACCAACAGATAAAAAAATCTAAACCTGGCTGCCTCCGTTAGAAATCTAGTAATGGAGCTGTTTTTGGATCTCCCATCAGGACAATAATCCAAAACAAACATCAAAATCAACACAAAAATGGGTCACTGACCACTGAAGCTTCTGCCATAGCTTTCCCAGTCTTCTGACCTGAACTCTAGACAATAAAAGCTGAAGCACCAACATGGAGCTGTGAACCTGAAGGATCTGGAGAGATTCTGTATGAAGGAATGGTCTCTGATCTCTTATCAGGTTTTCTCCAAACTCTTCAGGCATTAAAGGAGAAAACTCAGAGCTGTTATCCTGGGCAAAGGATGTTGCAATATTTGGGTGACAGTAATTGTGGCCTACATGAACTAGAGAAAACATTTATTTCACAATGAGATATCCCCCACCCACACTTTCAATTGTTTTACTTCATTGACTGTTTAGAATTTAGTGAATTTTATGTATTCATTTATTTATGAAAGACCAAAAGGATAAACAATGCAGATTTATTTTCACAACTGCCTTTGCTCATATTTACCAATGGTGCCAGTAATAGTGGAGGGCACCGTGTATACAAAAGATTCAATTTAAAACAATTAAAACTTTCAGTTTAACAAGAAATACTGAAAAAAAGCTTTGTATCTTAAAAGTTATTAAATAGATCTTTAATAATCTCACAGTATTGTTGTTTTTTATTATTAATTTTTTAACTATATTTTTTGGACAAGCATAAGATTCCTTTAAAAACATCAAAAATCTTAATAACCCCAGACATTAGAATGGCAGTGTATGTAGTTGTATTCTTTAACATTATGCCATTTTGCTCACGCAGTAGGTTTCAGAAAGTTCCTTTAACGCTATCTCCACTGTATAAGATAAACACACATGAGGGTCCGACTTGTGCCTTTAACAGTCCCAGCATGCAAGAGATTTCCCATCAGTCCAGAAACTCATCTCTTCTTCTTTTAGATAATAGCAGCCGAGAGGAAGAAGAAAGAAAGAAAGAAAAATGCAGTTCTCTGGGGTAAAGTCTGAATGAGGCAGCCTCACTGTTAAAACAAGCAATTAATATCACAGCGTGGATTTCTCAGAGGACCACCGCTGCAAACACTGCTGAGCAGGAACATCGTAAAACAAGAACAAAATAACTCAACAAAAGACTTGGCAGCCTTTCTTAGATGAGAATGTAAAGTTTGAGCGCAAAATCAACAAATGGAATTGCTAAATCATTGTTAGCTGCTACAAAGTGTTTCCACATAGAGAGAAGTGACACGCTGTGGATCATCAAAACAAAAAGTATAAAACATAATATTAGCTATATACATTTATACAGTAAATCATTTTATGACATACAGTTTTTCAAATGCCATCAATAAATTATGATCCTGCCGAAGTTTGTTTTTCTAAAAGCTAAAAAGCAGTTCAGATCAAAGCATGTTATTTTCTTTCTATTTATAGTTTAATATTGCACTGTAAACAAATGTCAGGTTCACACAGCATGAGGACTGATGCTAGGCGCAGACTGCATGGTGAAAATAATCATTTCTTTCCGTGGAAGAAAAAAAAAATACTTGATAATAAAATAGTCAAAAAATAGAATTCAAAGCTATTTGATATTTTTAAATGCATTTTTTTTTATTAAATATTAATAATACAACAAGGCAATTTGAATATTATATATATATATATATATATATATATATATATATATATATATATATATATATATATATATATATATATTGATTTTTCAATATTTCATTTATTTATTTATTTTTGGCACTAAATAATCTGAAATAGCACTGAATAATACGTCCAACTAACAATTCACTCTTTCCCTTTATTCAGCATAAACATGCTTTCACTGTGAAATTAGGTTTATTATGCAGTGCACCTGATCACAAAACTCATAAAGCTGATTTTACCTGTGTTAGGGAAAGCGTGTGCTAAATGACATTTTGTTTAGACGACTAAATGTGTGTGTACTTTGTATATTAATAATGGAGGTAGTAATTTATCAAATGATGACTGAATGATGGAGAACAGCGTCATAGTATGTCAGATCACAGTAGTCTCTAAAATATTGGTCTCCAAACTGTGATGTGCAAATAGCTTTTAGCCCTTATTTTTGGTGGAAGTTTGCGCTGGATTTGCATAATTCCTTTAGTGAATTAAGTGCTGCAACAACACAGACTGCATGCGCTATAAACAGTACCATCAGCATTGTTCATGGTGAAAGTGCTTTTAATATTAAATTTGATTCTTAGAATACATTAAGAAGTCATGGAGTTCCTCTTTTACTTTGTCTGCTGAGGTGCATTTTTTTCTAATTGCTTAAATGATACAATTACATTCGCTTTGAATTGCAATTTCCAAGTGTTTTTATTTTCCATTAGTACTGATTAACATTAATGAGATTCAGTAGCATTTGTAATGTCATTCAAGCTCAAATGTGGCCTTTAAAAATGACAATTACCTCTTCAGCGTATTCCTCAAGAATGGCTTTAGCCAGTTGACCCTCATTACCATAATGATTAATGACTGACATTCCAATATCTGTCATTAGAGACCAAACATGTTTTTATCTCTTATCCCCGTCTGAGCTGTGATGATTTAAAGTCTCAGATGGCAGACTTTCTTGCAGGAGATCTCGCAGCAGATTCTGAGTATTGTGCATTGAGCTTTACGAGCTCACTCACTTATGTGTGTCTCATTGCTTTTTTCTTTGTGAATCTTGCTTCAGTCATCTTGTTAGTCTTTCCTTTGTGTGTGTGAAAGATTTCGCTGAAGAACAAAAGAAAAAAAGCATGAGAAACAAAGAAGAAAAAAAAGTGTGATTTGTTTTTATAGACCAATTAAAATTAAAGACAAGTCCTAACAGATTTCATGACCTTATCAGAAAGATGCTTGTAAAAAATACTGGTGAAGAGAACATTTGCTGTACATTTCAACATACCTTACCTTAAAAAGATGCTAATAAAATATTTTAAAAGAATACACTTAAGTCCAAACTGAATGAGCAAATGTCAAACTTGTCATTCACAATTAAATTAAACTAACAAAAATGTCCAAAGGGTCGCACAAGGGTTAACACACTGAGTGAAGCAGAAATCTTGATCACAGTTAAAGTGCAATTTATCATAAAGCATTATTGAACATGATCAGAATGCTAGCTGTGATTGGCAACTTAAAAAATAATAAATAAAATAGCAGTGAGAGAGTCGTATACTTCCCTATAATTGAACTGACTCCATATGTATGATGTTGATAAATTAGTTCCTTCTTCTCTTTATTTAGTCATTATCCTTCCTTAACTTCTTGGTCTTTTGTACTTTACTATAATTTCATTTTCAAAATTGATTTAAATTTACTTCAGCATATACCAGCATACTGTCTATAAACTTAATTTTCTCTTCCCTGTGAGAGTGTACTTGTCTGAGTGTTGGTTTTGTCTGTTTAAACATGCACTGCAGTGACCTTTCCAGCAGGGTGGGCGGCTCTGTGAGTGAGGTAACCAGTAATTAACCTGCCAGCGGAGAGAGACGTGAATATTGGTGAATGTGTAGCGAGGATCCAGTGGGTAATCCAGGGTGGGGATGTGTCCTTGCTATTGAGCCGAAGAACAGATGTTCTGAGATGAGAGATGGCTAATGATAACACTAACTTAATTGCTAAGGTGTTATACTGTGGTTCAGTGAGATGGTGGGTGCATACTGTAAAACTGCACCGTGAAAAAGTGATGAAGTTTCTTTTGGAAATCTGTGGAGATGATGATCCACACATTCCTGTTATGTAATTCATGGCTTTGGAACTGTGTGTGTCATACTATGCAGTGGAATTTCTACAAGATCTGAAATGCTTGTCACACACACACACACACACACACCATAGTTAATGAGAAAATCATGTTTTCATAGTAAATAACTATGACGATCCATGTGGATTCAATTTTTCTTTAGCTCCTATTATCATATACCGAGACAATTCCTAGTAAGTCACAAGAGATTTGAGAGCAGTGTAATCAATTATCAACATATTTCAACATATGTTTTCATCATGTTCACTTTAAAAATATAAAATAATTAAAAAAAAAATATTTGAGGATAAATTTTGCAGATGTCCAGAAATACATATTGCCTCTGGTGGTCATTGTTAAGACACTATTATTTCTGATCATATTTAGGATTAAGTAATTATTTTTATGTTTTTTATGATAATTTTATTTAATCATACTTGTTAACTCTTGTTATACTCTTGTTAACTAGATTTCTCACTGTCAAAACATACCTTTTTGATATTTAAAATCAGTCGACCATCTGTCATGTTAACATTTCTAATAGTTGGGAGAAAGAGGAAGAAAAAGTGGTGATGATGTGATGCATGTTAAGAATGCATGGTTGTTCCTATGCAATTCTGGAAAAGTTTAGAAGTACAGACAAAAAAGTTGTCAAAATGATCCCTGTTCATGAATTTTTTTTTTTTTTTCAGAATAAAAAAATAAATAAAATAAATAATAAAAAAAAAAAATATATATATATATATATATATATATATATCTTCACGGAGTAATCCAAAGGATATACAACGTTAATCTAGGGCTTCAACATGTTTTCTAATTGGCTGTACAGTGTAGATTCAATACAACCATGCATAGTCAGAGCATAGTCCTCTTTGGAGACCAGTTAAAGGAAAAATAGAGGCATGTTTTACATTGTCAAAGGAGCACTCAGAACGACTGACAGATAAACTCTGGATTCCACCTATTTTAAATGGGGTAAAAAGAAAAAAAGAAAAGAAGGTCCATTTCAATCAGTACATATTATTAGAAAGCATTTTCAATCAGCATTGTAACTGGCTTTATGTAGAGCCACTAGAGAGGCCAGAAGGTCAACGTCCTTGTCTAAAGATAGTGAAATAATTGCTTTGGCCAATTCCAAAGCTCTGGAACGTGGCAAAGCTGTGATGAGGGAATCATTACATTGTCAAAAGAGATAAAAGAAGCCTATTTAGGTCAAATTCCCCAAGGTGGACTATCAGAGAGAACCCTACTCGCCTACTTCACTGTTGAAGGTATTGGGAAAAAGAAATAAAGAAAAGGACTTCTTATTCGGCCAGTGATTTTCATTTAGATTAGTGCTGCATTTTATGCAGGAGTGAAGTGGCTCTCTGAATCTCATACTGTCTGTGAGGAAGGTGTTGTCAAAATGGTTCACCTCCTCCATATGTAGACATTTTAATACTTACGCTTGTTAAGAAAACACAGATTTTTTTAAAAGCTGTTGTTTTTGTGCCTGTGCATATGTTTAGCAATACCAGAGTTCAAAAAAACACTTCAAATCGAGGTTTAGTTACACTGTGTTTGGTAGCTTATTAGTTCAGCTAACATTAAAGCTTAAAAAAATGTCTCTGTTTAATTTCCCAGAGGCAGCAAATGAACCCCTTAGTTCTTATCTCAGCACTGTAAATGGGTATAAACATCATTTTTATTCCTCCGCATCCCCTTTTTTTCTATCTAAAGTTTTTTTTTTTTTTTTTTTTAATACATTATTTATTTATTTATTTACCAGAGGTGCTTTAGAATCAGTTCTATGGGTGTCCAATTCGAATTCATTTTGAGGGGGGGGGTTGGGAGTTAAATATAAAATTAAATATATTTTATGTTCCATGCAAGCAAAAAAGCCATAAGGCTTTGGAACAACATGAGAGTCTGTAAGCAAAAATTATCTGTAGATTACTGATTTAATTATTCTTTTAAGTTCAGGTCTCCCCTGCTGGGTGCATCTTATGTATTATCAAACAAATGCTAATTGGAGACTCTGAGGTAAAGTAGCTGTTGTCACTGCTGAGAAAACATAGAGATTTTTGAACTGTCTGTAACTTTATGCACCAGATCACTTGAAATCCTTGTGTAACTAACTGAAGTAGCTGTAATGATGGCTTTCTGTTCTTCTGAAAACTAAGCCATATTAAGTTATGTTTTATTTAATCAAGAACATCTTGAGTAAATATCATCTTAGTGATTAAAAGGGTCATTTACTTTACATAGTTTCCAAGCTCTTTGTGCAGAGATAATATGCTTTCCATGTTACTTATAATCTTACATAATAATCTTACACATTATTACAACATAAAAAAAGCTATGACACAGTCCTGTTTCATCTGATAGATGTCTTTATGTGCACACAAAGATGTCTGTGACATCTGATGAATGTGTGAGCAGATTCCTTCACACATCCATCTGTCCATTTCCGCTTTGAACTCTGGTTCCACCTGTCATCTGAACCTTTTGTGTCCAGCTTGCGTCTTTAACTGTCAGCTCTGAGAAAAAAAGATGGCCCAGTGGTGAGCCCTGGGGTACATTGTTCAATTTTTATTTTGAAATTGTTGCTCCTTCCGTTACTATACTGCTCACAGAGTTGGAATCATCATTGTCGTAGACGTAAAGATGCTTGGGGACTCTGCGTAAGTCACCTTTCCATTCCACTTTTATTGTATTCATTCTATCTGACCCAATTTACACCTGATGTTAACATTTGTCAAATCACAATTGGCTTGCACTAAATACAGGTATAAATGGGGTCCAAAACATTTTGTGATCCAGTAACTCACCATGCTAATAAAGCCAATATTGATTTCACTGTTCGCAATACCAGGTGTAAATATGGCCTTTCTTTCTGTCTGTCTCATTCTCTTTTGCATACTGCATTTTGTTCATTTCACTTTACATTATGTTGTATTCCAGTCCTTTATTTATTTTATTTTGTCATCTCTGTAACTCCTGGCTTTAACAAGCAATTACCAAGTACTTATTGTAGAAAGCTAAGATTACAATAGCCATAGTCAACACATTAGATTGTTTTCCAGGATCTGTCAAATTGTATTAGAATGGGCTACCTGCCTCACTGATCGTCAAGCTAAGAAAATGTGTTCTATTTCCAGTTTAACTGCACATATGAACAAGCTGTTTGTGTGAGACTATTGTGTTTCCATTCCACACTGGACTTACTGTAGCATTAGTGGCTTTAGGCATGGGAACTGCAAACTAATGAACTTCATACTGTATATAGTAAAACGTACTCGG
This sequence comes from Carassius gibelio, assembly GCF_023724105.1. Classification (NCBI taxonomy): domain Eukaryota; kingdom Metazoa; phylum Chordata; class Actinopteri; order Cypriniformes; family Cyprinidae; genus Carassius; species Carassius gibelio. The sequence goes on along the minus strand of NC_068413.1, from coordinate 21,274,518 downwards.
TTACGAACGTAACCTCGGTTCCCTGAGATACGGAACGAGTACTGCGTATGGGGAAAAGCTCCTTTTTTCCTCGATACTGAAGCCTTTTTTCAATAACGCAGTGCAACTGCACTGCCATTGGTTTAATCTGTAAACTTTTTTAAACCAATGACAGCGCTGCGTAGCTGCGCAAGCCTGTGGCAATGCAGCGCGCCAAAGCCCGGCAGAATGGGCGGGGCGAATGGCTATATAAGCAGGCAATCGCCAGAGGAAATCAGGTCATATGACTGAAGCGACGACACTGAACCCGCAGCCTCGTGGCACGGCATATAACGCAGTACTCATTCCGTATCTCAGGGAACCGAGGTTACGTTCGTAACCGAGTTCGTTCCCTTTCGATACTTCACTCATACTGCGTATGGAGAACAAATTCAACCGCGCCGTGCCACGGAAGGGAACGACAAGACTTATCTTGAACACCCTGGGGTCCAGAGGATAAGCGAGAGGGCCAGAGCCATCGAACCCTTGACGCTACACTGCTAAGAGGGAGCTAGCTCCCTGGAGGCGGTATGATGGCGGAGTCCGCTAGAGGCCGTCGTATCAAACCGAAAGAACCCGAGCATGCAAGGTCGGGATATCCAAGTTATAGAATCTGACAAAAGTGGACGGCAAGGACAAGCCAGCCACCTCACAGATGTTCTTGATAGAGACACCACTAGACCAGGCCCATGAAGAGGCCATCCCTCTAGTAGAGTGGGCTCTTACTCCTATGGGGCACTCAAGGCCCATAGAGGAGTAACATAGAGCGATAGATTCAACTATCCAACGCGAGAGGCGTTGCTTTGAGACCGAAGACCCCTTGGTGCGGCCACCAAAGCAGACAGAAAGCTGGTCAGATTGCCTGAACGGCTGTGACCGCTCAATGTGTATCCTCAAAGCCCTCACTGGGCAGAGTAAATCCAGCTCCCGCTCACCTGACAATGGAGGCAGAGCTGAGAGGGAAATTACCTGTGCTCTGAATGGCGTCGAGAGCACTTTAGGTACGTAGCCATGCTTGGGTTTTAAAATGACCTTAGAGTCATTGGGCCCAAACTCAAGGCATGCAGGGCTCACCGAGAGGGCCTGCAAATCGCCAACACGCTTGACCGATGCTAGAGCAAGTAGCAGAGCGGTTTTGAGCGTTAGGGGCCGAAGGTCAGCTGACTGCAGCGGTTCAAAGGGAGGTCCTTTGAGTGCTCCAAGGAGCGTGTGAAGGTCCCAAGTGGGAACGGTGAGAGGACGTGGGGGCTTCAACCACCTAGCACCTCTCAAGAAACGCACAATGAGGCTGTTTCGACCCACTGATTGGCCAGCAATAGGAGCATGAAATGCTGCGATGGCTGCTACGTAAACCTTGAGCGTGGAAGGGGTGAGACCCTTTTCTAGACGCTCTTGGAGAAATGACAGTATCGGAGATACGTCACACTCAACAGGGACTTTGTTTTGTGCTAAGCACCAGTCAACAAAGACTGACCATTTCTGGGCATAGAGGCATCTTGTAGACGGGGCTCTTGCCTGAGCAATGGTGTGTAGCACGTCCCCGGGGAGGCTCAGAGGCTCCCATCGAGGGACCATACATGCAGAGCCCAGAGTTCTGGCTGTGGATGCCAGATTGTCCTGTTCGCCTGAGAGAGGAGGTCCCGCCTCAGGGGGATCGGCCATGGGGCTTTCATGGAAAGCCTGAAAAGCTCCAAGGACCAAACTTGGCTCCTTCAGAGTGTGGCCACTAGGAGGACTCTGTGCCCGTCTTCCCTGACTCGTCTGATGACCTGAGGGATCAGAGCGATCGGGGGAAAAGTATAAAGAAGGAGGCTGGGCAAGTTGTGGGCCAGCGCATCTGTTTCCTTTGAAAAATAAGTTGGGCAATGAGAGTTGCTTTCTGAGGCGAAGAGGTCGACCTCTGCCTTCCCGAAAATCTCCCAGATTTTGAGAACCGTCTGGGGATGGAGCATCCACTCGTCCGAGGGGACATTGCTCCGTGAAAGCATGTCGGCTCCCAGATTCGTCTTGCCAGGTATGTGTGTCGCCTTGAGCGATCGCAACCTGGGTAATGCCCATTCCAAGAGGCGCTTTGCCAGTGCACAGAGGCCTGGAACACTTGCAATATGGCCATGGTGTGTAGTGCTGAAGTGGCTTGGCCCGCAGAAGTGTAGGCTTTGCCAGCCATGGCAGAGGTCGTCCTGCAGGGCTTGGAAGGAAGGGCTCTCTTGTTTTTCCACCCCACTGCCACGGGGGGACAGAGGTGAGCAGCCACGGCCTCGTCCAGGGGCAGCAATTGCTCATAGCCCTTCTCCTGAGAGCCATCTACTGAGCTGAGAGCTGCAGAGGAAGTGCGTAGGCGGGCCGAGTAGGGGGCGCGCCACGACTTTGTCAGTTCATCATGAACCTCAGGGAAGAACGGGGCAGAGCGCTGGCGGGGGGCCTGGCGGCGTCCTGGCGGCGTCCTGGCAGGTACCACTCGTCCAGCCTGCTGCGTGTCGGCTCTTCAGGGGGGGGCCCACTCCAGATGGAGTTGCTCAACGGCATTGGAGAGGATGCTGAGAAGCTCGGCATCCATCCCAGCTCTGGCATCGATTGGCTCCAGTAACGGCAAGTGGGCGGGGTCAGAATCACGGCCCAGTCCTCCGTTTCAGAAGCCACGAGTGACATGGAGTCTTCAAGCGGCTCGTCCTCCGATACGCCAAAAGAGACAAGGTCGCTCGCTTCAGCCGAGGGACGCTGCTCTGTGCGTGAGAAGAGGACAGGGGATGGCTCTCTCATTGGAGAGGGTGAGGCACGCGTGCGCTGAGCCGGCGTGAGCTCACCCAAATCCGGGCGCTGAGCCCCTCTTCCCCGCTGTCTTTACCTGGCCGGCTCGCGGGAGGAAAAAGACGGGGGGGGCGCGAGGGGCGGGATTGCTTTCATGAAAGAAAGCAATCCGCGAGCGCAGAGAGGCGAGACTCATGCTCTCACAAAAGCAGCATGAAGTCTCAGTGAGTGCAGCCTCAGCGTGGGGTTTTCCCAGGCAGAAAACACACTCACCATGGCCGTCGTCATCATGCAGAGGGGCTCTGCATGTGCCACAGCTGTGGCGCGACATGGCTGCCGCCGTTAAAACGGCATTAGAAACGCTCTTTTGGAGCGGTGAAAACAGCTGGAAAAAGCTCTTTTGTGATCGCCGGATGGCGGCAGGAGATCGCTGAGAAGCGGCCGGAAGCGAGAAGCGGGCGGCGCGAGATCGGCGCTAAGAGCGGCTGTCTGCGAGAACGCCGGCGCTGCAGGCGGTCGGCAGTCTCAGCTGGTCCGCTGCGGTGCCTCTTCAACGGCGAGAGCTCGTTCCAGGCGAAGGCGTTCAGCAAAGATCCAGCGAAGTGAAGTCGTCGCTGAAGGAGTAAGATCTGATTTCCTCTGGCGATTGCCTGCTTATATAGCCATTCGCCCCGCCCATTCTGGCGGGCTTTGGCGCGCTGCATCGCCACAGGCTCGCGCAGCTACGCAGCGCTGTCATTGGTTTAAAAAAGTTTACAGATTAAACCAATGGCAGTGCAGTTGCACTGCGTTATTGAAAAAAGGCTTCTGTATCGAGGAAAAAAGGAGCTTTTCCCCATACGCAATATGAGTGAAGTATCGAAAGGGAACTTATTAAGCTGTATATTGGTGGGAAATATAGCTAATATTTTGATGTGTATCCTCCAGGTATATTCATATAGTTTTATATGTTTTAGTGTATTTTTTTTTTTTTCTGAGTATTTTGCTTTTGACTTTACACTCACACAGTCATAAGACATTAAACAAATCAAATGACTTGCATAAGTTACACACCTTCATGTCTTTCCAACACCATAAGACTCCCATTCATCTTTGAAACACAAGTGAAAATGTTTTAATAAAACCTGTGAATATGTATTAATAAAACCTGAGAGATTTCTGTTCCAGCACTGAATGCCTGTTCCATTTCAAAATGCTCACACACCAAAAGTCATTCACAAAGTCATTGTAAAGTAATTCACATGATGAACACATGCAATATAGAGCACATCAAATATGGTAAACAAAGCTCAACTGCACTTGCTTTGCGAAATAATATTTATGTATATTTGATGTGCTATATAAAATATGCGTTGAGCAATGCTTTTATATGTATAAAAGCCTCAATTAAATCTGTTCAAATACAAAATATATAAAGCAATAGTGTCTCTTTAGAAGACTTGGATTAAACCCATAAACTGTATAAAAGCATGGACGTAGTGTCCGTGAAACAACTGTAGAGACCTGAAGAGCGTTTTTGAAGCTCAGAGTGAGTGGAGCAGACCGTCGCCAGTGTGGCAGCGCGTCACCATTTGTAACTCCTGGATAATGTTCGCTGAAACCAGGCCCACCTATATCGACGGCGGTGACAGCAGTGGCAATCCACCTGTCACTCAAGTGGCCACACCCTTAATTACTACGAAATTTAAAGCTTAATATAATTTTTACTGTTACTGTATAGAACAATACACCCCCTCACAGTTGTCATGAAGGGCAAAATTAGCTATTTAGACCAAAAATCACTTTTTGTAACAGGTTGTAAACAGATTTTTATTTATTTTTTTGCTGTAAAGTTGGCCATTTTGACATGGGGAGTCTATAAGACTGAATCCCTTTTGCTGCCAGCCTCTTTCGGCAAGTTTAAGTCACTATGTAGGCTTCACAAGAGAGAGCAGAATGTTGCCGCTCGATTAAACCGCTGTTTATTTGGATTATTCTGACAATGTCTTTTATGATCTTTTTAAAACATTACATTTGGACCTTCAATAAAACTTCTCAGATTATATATATATTCTATAAAAATATGAAAGGCCTTTACAGTGTCATTTATCATTGTGTCTTCCACTGGTTGCTCTAATTTTCTTGTTTCCACAGAACTCTGGGAACAAAGAGCTACCGAACCCAGCTGACTATGTGAGCCACCATCTTCCGGGCAACCAGGAACAATTTAATGAACCTCCACCTCCTTCTGCTTACCCCCCTGTAACTTTCCTTCCCCAGAACCCTTACACCCAGCACCCTTCTAATGCCCCCATGTACACCTTCCAGCCAAACGCGGCACCTCCCACCCCCCTACCCCCATTTAATTACCCCAAAGAGCAGTCAGTCTAAACCCATGGCCATCCCCTTACAGGATAGCTATTACGCGTCACACCAGGAGAGAACAACACTTCCTTCCTCGTTACTGTTGTCCTGTGCTGGCCACATCAGGATGCGGGCGGTCTCTCGGAACAATGAATAAAAGTGTCAGTAGTTTGTGGACCTGAAACCGTGTGTGTTGTGCACTGCATGTTTCACTATGAGGCTGTGGTTAGAACCCCGTCTTGTGCTGTAAATATAGAAACACCGCACCACAACTCTACCCCCTCCCTCCCTCCCTCCCCTCACAACAGCACACCTCACTTCTCCTGAACACAGGGTATCAGCCTTCGCTCTGCCTAAACCTCTCTTAGATCTTCCCCTCCTTTATTTAATTCTGCCAAGTGTCTGACCATTGACAGTGTTTCAAGAAATTGTCACCCAAAAGGGAAAGTTCGGTCATTATTTATCCACTCTCATGTGATTTCAAAGCGTATGCAGATTTTTTTTTTTTTTTTTCCAAGAGCATAGAAGATTATTTTTAATAACCTTCTCGCAACTCTTTTCCAATAAATGTTTCAAGGTAATTATGTCTGTCAGGTTCCAAAAAGGAAAAAAATATATATATTTATTGCCATCAGTTAAGCTTTTTTGTGTGTGTGTGTGTGTGTGTGTGTGATTTTTTAAATGTTCTTCATACTAAGTAAAAGTGGATCTTTTAAGTAAAGTTCTTTGGGAACCAAAAATGGTTCTTCTGTAGGATTGCTTTGAAAACCGATTTTAGGGTGGATGGAAAATAACTGCTTTATTTAAGTTTAAGAGTTTTCTTTTTGGTGTACCTGTTAAAACATAACCTCATACAGATTTGCAATTGCATGAGGTCAAGTATGTAATGACAGAACTGTTTCTTTGTCATTGTGTCACCTTTTTTCTTTTTTTTTTTCTTTTTTCTTTTTTCTTTCAGTGAGTTTTGTTTTATCGCTTGTTACACATTTGTATGTTGCTCTTTTATTCTTCAGATTATATTTGCTTGCTTCTTGTTGTACATGCTTGAGTTGAGTGACTGTTAAAATGTAAAAATTTGATTTATCTATTGACATTTTGTCAAAATTACGACATGGCACAACACCCCTACAGTGATTCTGCTAAAACAACATTACATGGGTAAATAGGCAGTGCCCATTTTTTCTCAAAGATATCCAATTAGTACCAAATATCAATCAAATATTGTCATTATAATCTAAAAAGTGAATGTTCCCTCTGCTCTACATGAGAAAAAAATAAAAAATAAAATAAAGAGCTCTATTTCACTTCCTCTCATAAGATAGCATCCGATACAATGCCACAAGTGAAACGCTTCAGTTTAGATGGCATAAACAATTTCATCTCATTTTTCTTGTAGTTACCAAAGAAATAGAGCATACCATATTTTCATCCACACAAATGTTTACATTTGGTATAATTAAAGATTCAGAGAGATAAACAGATACTTTTCATCAGGAAACTCATTCACATTTAAAGCGATCCAGATAAGCACAACTCTCATGTATCAATTTTTTTTTTTGAAATCTTGTTAAAAGATAACGTGTTTTATTTCCGTTGCTGCTGTATTCATAAATGTAGGTTGTCCTTGAAAATGCATGCGTTTCCATACAGTTTTATTTTCATCATCTCTTTTTCTTAATCCTACTATTAATGTTCCATTTTGTCTCACTGGTTGGCCTACACAAAACCTTTTCAGGGACAATCCACAACTTTCTTCCTCATTAAGCTATTTTTGAAAGAAAAGCATATGTTGATGTATTTTTTTAGAGAATGATCCTAAATATGCGCTTACCATCTAGAACATATTCAGCGTCATATTCAGTCCTGAACCATTACGAAGAGCCAATGCAAATCACTGCTGCCCTCTTTACAACCTCAACCAGACCTCTTTAAAGAATGAGATCATCTGACAAGAATGACGCTCATGTTGTTAAGCCATGTCAAATGTACATGCTGGAAAAGAAGAAAAAAAATGTGCTCAATGTTTGTGGTCAATGTAAAAGTTACAAGTGATTAAAGAGAAACCCTTAGAGTTGTTGAGAATTGGTTTTAAAAATGTATTTTGCAGTGGTTTGTGGGATAGGTTACAATATGTGAAGCTATCTACTGTGCACACCTTTATGTCTGGCATTGATTTTTATCTGTGTACTAGTGTAGCATTAGAATCATCTGTTGTTCCTGGTCACATTGCTGGAAAGAAATACCTGTCCTCCATGTTATTGCTGCCACATGTATTATTATTATTATTATTATTATTCACTGAAAAATGCATCATTTGCCACTAGTTGATTTTTCTTTGTTGTCATACTGCCTCAGATAATGTGAAATTGTAAATTGTTTTTCTTCTGTTCTGAAATTGCAATATTAATTTACTTTATTTCTATGTTCGCAGTCCTGCCGAATTTGTTTTTTTTACATGTGAGCTGTAGGTTGTTGTTAATATTTTTAACACATACGACGTATACATTCTATCTTCATGTATGTAAAGGAAAATCATTACCCGAGTCATCGTGAACACATGAACTCAATCATTGTATGTGTCACTGCTAGTTATTTTTCCATATGTGAAGCATTATGACTTTTTTGTCTTTTTTTACATGGGGATTATGTGTGGTGTAAAAATTTACTCTATGTACCAGACGTGTGAAAAAAAAAAAAAAAAAATCTCATGCAAATGAACATTAAATCTCACAAAAAAAAGTGTTTGTATTGAAATATATTTATTGCAGTCTCTGAAACATGATGTGCTAAACTAAATATTTTTTAAATCAATTCGTTTCCATAACAGCTAGTTGAATAATTGTCTTGAAACTATGTTGGTTCTTTGATCACCTGACCTTGAAAACAGCTCGATGGAACCCAGCAACTGTTTAAAAGCAGAGCTATTTTTATCTTCCACAGCATTTTATTATTATTATTAATAATAAAAATAATAATGCATGCCTTATATTGACTTGAAAACAACAGCAGTATTAAAATAAATATGTATTGACTGTTCTTGAATGTCTTGTAAGGACTTCTGGTAACACTTCTGCATAATGAATCTTAGAAATTCTTTTGTCTTTTTTTTTTTTTTTTTTTTTTTTTTTTACGGTACAATGAAATGAGATGTCTAAATAAACTGATTTACTCAAATAAATTAGACTTGAGAGAGAGCATTTTAGGGTCAGGTTATTAAGAACGCCTTAACTTGCATCTTCTGTTATTCTACACTGAAGCAATGCTTGTTTTCCAGACGAGCACATAGATCTCATGATTAAATGGAACTTGAGTGCGTCATTAGAGAGCTGTGATATCTAAATAAGCTGAACAAAGCTTAAATGTTTGCCAATAGCCTGGTTCCAAGCCTGTATCTTCAAGAGTTTGTCTCCCTGACATAAAAAATACTGTTTATTTGAATATTAAATTGAAAATACTTCTTGAAATTATACAATTATATTTAAATATAATGTTGTTATAAATTGAAAACAGCTGAGCTAATCACATTGCATCATTACATTAAGTTATTCTCTAGTCTCTCAACACTGGATTATTGTCATGCATGTGCTACCAGAACAGCCAATGCTCTCCGAAGAAAATAGATTTTCCTTCATGGCATCTGCTTAACCCAAAGTTCTCCTGAAAAAGAAATATTCTATATTTGAAAGCTAGTGTATGTCTGTACTCTGATCAGTGGTATAAAGAGACTATGAACATTGCTTTGTCACAACCTGTAGCTGATATACTTGCAATAACATGTCTAAAAAAATATTTTGGACAGAAGAACATCATTCAGATTTTATAGCTCGCAAGGCATTCATTTTCATTTGATTGGGAAGACAGGATGATTTTCTCCATGACTGTGATGTGCCATTAAATCCATCACAAAGCTGTTTTTTCCCCCGTGTCCACTAGAGCGGCAGGCATTGGCAGATATTTTCTCTGTCTGATCGGGCATTTGCTGGTAGTGCTAAATTCCATGCTGTTGAAATTGTTTCCTGTCCCAAATGGCTTGTCCTGTTACGGCACTTTTTGACAGCTGACAGTTGTATTTTATGCATACTGATCCAAAATATGTCTTCACATTTTTCATTTCGGAAGGTTCAGGATTGGGAAAACACACTGAAAAACACAAGTAATCAAAATAAATTGGAAGGGAAGTGTCTCCCTCAGTGGAATCAATAGTGGATCCTGTTTACATCCTTCCAAAAAAAAAAAAAAATATTGATATTTGTTGCTTTAAAGGGACAGTTAAACAAAAAATGAATACTCTGTCATAACTAAAATAATGTAAAGAAGGAATTTCTAATGTGGAACACACACAGTTATACACAAATGGGGTCAGATGTCGTATTTGATCCCATTGACCTTCATGGAAAACAACAATTAAAACATTCTTTAAAATACTGAAGCAAAGCACAGTGATGTTTCATTACAGCTTCTCTAATGGCATGTTTGACTGTGAGTCCAAAGCAGCTAAACCTCCAAGGTTAACAAAAGAAGTGTAACAACAGTGTAACATCTACTTTTGTCAGAAATTTGTTGGGAAGTTTATCATTTTGTAAATGGATAGCATACATTCTAACATTTGTAATGCATTGATACATTTTTAGAGCTAAGAAGTCTTTTATAAGAGAAGTTGTGTAATTTTGCAACAGGTAGGATTCAGTTTATGGCACTTAATTTCCATGGTATAAACCTTATGTTGCTTAGCCCATTTTCAGCATTGCACTCATTGGCTTCCATTTGCAGGCTATTTTGCTGCATTCACACCATGTCGTAATTACCGTAATTCCAAGATGGCAACATGTGACATTCAACTCGGTGCTGTTCACATGCACAGACTGGGGATTATTCGTTTATAAAGCAACAGTCAACAAAATGAACCTGTGTTACAGAATGTTACTGGCAGCTGTAAAACACAATACAAGTATCAGTCGCTATGCAAATGCACTATGATTACACTTTATAATCGTTTCTTTAGATTGTTCTTACATGGATGGCCTAGATATCGAACTCAGTGCTGCATGTCTTTCATTTATGTTCACATTACTTTGTTTGAAGACATATACATTGGAAAAAGTAAATTATATTATTTTTTTTATTTTTTTAAATTATAATTATTAATTACATCTTACTATTTTAAGTGCCACCATTTTCCTCTGGTTCCTCGTGAGGTGCACTGGACACATGGTAAAACTACCAGTTCACAAGTTGTAATTCCAAGTTCAATGAGAACGTGTGCACTCTTTTTCAATTTGGTATCTCCTAAATATGGGATTTAAACAAAAATTGGTAATGACACCACAGTGAGTGTTATACTTTCTGCAAAAGCAATCCGAACAGCGCACATGGACAGCGCGGACAATGGACTACTTTTATTTATACTACAGAAAACATACGCTGATGGTCTGCTCTGCAACAAACATGTGAACAAGCTATTGCCCAGTGTTATTGTACATCTTGCTGTCTTTATATTGTTTTATCGACAGATTGTACAGGTTCGAGTAGCAACGGGCTTCTTCGCACAGCCAGTGCATGTGCAGTTGGTGCTTTTGTAGCCTACTGACCAAGCGTACTTGTCCGTAAGGCCACAAAAATTGGAGGTATACGGATGTCTGCTCAGATCCTTTGTGCACACAAACACCGATGATGATTTTTACATCATGCATACCATAGCGGACACTAGATGCGAAAAAGACAACACTGGCTTCATTTGGCTAATCTACAACAATGCGTACAGAGAACAGGTGACAGATTTGACAATGTGATGCCATAAGAATGATCTGACCGTGAAAAACAGCAAAATAACATTACAGATTTGGTGACAGGTGACATGGAGGTGTCTTAGCTGAGAATGACGCCAAAACTTAAAAAACCTAGAATAGATGGCCTACATTATGAACCATGTAGTCTGTCAAAGCTTATATTGCAACACAAGCCTGAAACTGTGACAAGCCTCAACTGACTGTATTTATTGTATTATTTAGAATTATTTATAAAACCTGTTTATATACACGTTCGGAGTTGGTTAACAAAATCTTGCTTACTAAAAGTAACTGAACTGATATTGAAGTTATCGTCAAAACAACCTGAGAAAACTTAAAGGAACACTTTACCCAAAAACTGAAATTTTGACACTATTTATTGATTCTGATTCTGAAAATAAGCCCATAATTTCATTTATTCAATGAAACACGTTTAATCATACAATGGCAGTGGTTTGCTATTCAGTCAGTTTATAGTCTCCTGATTTCATATGATAGCATTAATTTATTTTCATTTTGGCTGAGACATTCCTTCACATAGGAATAGGAAGGAAATTATTTAGGGAAGAATTGTCATGTCACTGTTGCAACTTTAGTTATGTTGTTTAAGGCTGGCTAAAATTCCTAATAATACTGAACTAGAAACCATGCAATAAACCAAAACTCTACAAACCTGGAGCAGGATCACACAGAAAAAGCACAGAAAGCCATTTTCCTAATCCTGTTGGGCCTCTATATCCCTTCTCCTCTTCCACCAGGCTCAGGTCACTAAAAGTTTACTCAGAGTACCAAAAGTTGCTTACAATGCTTATATACTACATATAATGTATCTTTTGATTTCACTGTTCTTTCCTTTTTAAGTAAATGTTTGCAAAAGGCAAAATGGTGTCAGTTTCATAGAAGAATGTTGGATCATAATGAAGATTTAAAACATTTTGTGGAATGTTTCCCTCAGAGTTTCTGATGAGAATAACGTTCCTCATCCTAAATAAGATGTGATCCTTAGACTACACAATTCCCAGAAGAAGACCTATTAAGTTTTATTTTCTGGAATTTATAGATTTCTTTTTTTTTGGTCTGGACATTTACAGAAAATTATAAAAGAAAGCTTTGGGATTTTGTACAGTTTAACGAGAGTAAAATATTAATCAAAACTATGAAGGGTCTACTTTTATGTGTATACACTCACATTAACAACAATTGGTGTGAGATGAAAATTCATGTTTTCTAAAGGCATATATCTTATTGTCAAAAATGAATCTGCGTATGTTTAATTGTGTATTGCTTGATTAAAGGTGCACTAAGCAATATTTATAAAAAAAAAAAACTAAAAATAAATAATGATTAAAAAACACTTTTGACCACATTGTCAGACCGAATCCCAAAACACACTTGTAGCCAATTCGCAGTAAGAGGCATGTTTTGTTGTGACAGAGAGAAGAGAGTGCTCAATTTGAGTGCACATGGATATTAGCAGATTGTCTGTAGATAAAGAGAGATGGCAGATAAAAAAAGGAAATATCAGAGAAATAAAGCATTAAAAATAAGGATTACAATCAGGCAAGAAAGTGAAGTGACATTCAGCCAAGTATGGTGACCCATACTCAGAATTTGTGCTCTGCATTTAACCCATCCGAAATGCACACACACAGAGCAGTGAACACACACAAACTGTGAGCACACACCCGGAGCAGTGGGCAGCCATTTATGCTGCGGCGCCCGGGGAGCAGTTGGGGGTTCGATGCCTTGCTCAAGGTATAGAAGGTGGAGAGAGAGCTGTTCATGCACTACCCCCACCCACAATTCCGTCCGGCCCAAGACTAGAACCCACAACCCTTCGATTGGGAGTCCAACCCTCTAACCATTAGGCCACGACTTCCCTGCATAAATATCAGAGCAACTTTCCAAGTGGTGGAGAAAACTCAAGAACCAGGAAAGCCTGGAATCGGATGGCAAGGTTGTGCTATTTCTTCTTGAAAGGTGAGTAATGTTGATTTTGCTTTGTTTCACACAACTTATCTGTGTTTGCTTTTGTTTGAATATTCTTGTGTGTCATCTTCACTTGTTTCCGCGATTGTCATTGCCATGGTTGTGTATGTACGTGTTGGGTGGAGATATAAAAATAGGGGCGAGGCCCTGTTGGGCTATTGGCATTTTTTTTTGGTTGCTTTCACATATCAACATCGATTGGCAAAATTTTCTTAGTGCACCTTTGATGTTTAATCAAAATGCATTTCTCTGGTGATGTATGCAGGACTTCTCCAATTTAGTCGGCTTAAAAAAAAATTAACTCATAACTCAATATCCAATGTTTAAAAAAATAAATAAAAAACTGTCAAGTCCGGGACACACCAAGCTGACTTTAAAGAACTAGTGGCACATGGATTTATCTTGTAAAACTTTTGCTTCATTGTCATGTTACTGTGTCCTTCAAAACTGTACCCATCATTTTTGTGTATTGGCACTGTTTTGTAATCCCAACAGATCTGGCTGATGTTAATAAGCAGATAAGTGGCACTGGTTCCAGAAATCTTTTCTGTATCAATCCAGTGTACCTCTAGGTCACTTGTCATCTTGACACCTTTTAATAAGCATTAATTGTGGTAATTAGTAATCCGGAGCACAACCCTCATTATATCATACTACCAAAGTCATTACAATTTAGCAGTACATTAGGCAGCCAGTGACACACACCAGCTACAAGAGCAGGGGAGGAGGATCTGAATGCAGATTTAGATTAAGGTTTCAGTCATCTTGGCACCTTTGAGATCAGGCCCACCTCCAGGGATTGATTCAGACACTCACCCGTGTCCCCAATGAAGACACTCTTCACAATGAAGAGCTAGCGAAACCGTTTCCTGCAAAATAATAAAAATATCTGACTCTTGTGAAATAATGTGCAGAAATCGTCTCGGTTATGTACGTAACCCTCGTTCCCTATCTGTCGGTCACTACGAGTTATGTCGACCGACAAATGGGGTCTCACTTGGGAGGCCAATCATCTCTGATTTTAAGAGAAAACGCCAATGAAATTGGCAAGTGGATTAACACACCTGAGCCACTCCCCGTGCCAACGGGTATAAATAGGGCGACAGGTGCATCCACTCATTAGATTTTTGCTTCGGAGCCGAGTAGTTGATGACAAGAAGTCGCTACAAAGCCATCATCTTTGTTTTGTTTGAAGCTGTTCCTGGTCGGTGTGACGGCGCATTACAGCGGTGTCCCTGCGAGACGGCGATTCCCCTAGGCGCTTCGGCTAAAAGAGACAGTTTCTAAAAGAGCAAATCACGGACGATTCGCGTCTTTTTCAAGATGCCGTTTCGTCCGTGTCCTTCTGGATGCGGTCGTTTCCTGTCTTCGGTTGACGGTCACGAGCATTGTCTGCAGTGTCTGGGCGTCCAACACGCTGAGGCTGCGCTCGTGGATGATTCATGCATCTACTGTGGGCGTATGAACATGGCAGCGCTGCGATCGCGTCTCTCACTCCTCAAGGGGAGTGCAGCAGACCCCTCTGTCGCCACCCATCCCGGTCTCTCTGGCTCGAGCAGAGGGCCGCCGGCTGGCGCTCTGGGAGATCTGAGGATCACAGTGAGAGCTTCTCCACCGGGCCACGCCCCACGGACCTCTAACTCCTCACGCAGCGACTGTCCCGTGCAGCTGCCGATTGATTCTGCTGGGCCGTCTCACGCCGCCCGAAGACCAGATGTCGATTGCTGCATCGGGGGATGGGCTATCGACCTCTGAGGATGAAGGTTCGGCGGGGCTGCCCCCCTCGGGTGTTGTCGCTGCTGCCGAATCGGACTTGGAGTTGTCGGCCATGCTTGCCCGGGCAGCCGTGAGTATCGGGCTGGAGGTGACTACACCGCAGCAGACCCCTCTGTAGGCTGTCGGTGCACCTGTGCCCGCAAAACGCTGCCACTTGGAGGAATCGTCCGCGTCTCCCATCCAAGGCCTGTAGGCTGTCGGCTGCACTCGCTGCCAAGGCTTACAGTGCTGCGGGCCAAGCTGCCTCTGCCCTGCATGCCATGGCCATCCTGCAGGTACACCAAGCCAAGGCACTCAAAGAAATGCACGAGGGTGGTACCGACCCGGGGTGATGCAGGAGCTGCGCACGGCGACTGACTTCGCCTTACGGGCGACGAAGGTCACGGCGCGATCCCTCGGGAAGGCGATGTCCACGCTGGTGGTCCAGGAGCGGCATCTCTGGCTGAACCTGGCTGAGATGAGGGACATCGACAAAGCTCGCTTTCTCGATGCTCGCATCTCCCAGGCAGGCTGTTCGGCGACACTGTCGAGGACTTTGCCCAGCAGTTCTCGGCGGTACAGAAGCAGACTGAGGCCATCCAGCACATCCTGCCCCGACGTGTCTCTCCGGCTGCCACCGTTCCGTCGCGGGTAGTGCCTCAGCCTGCTCGTCGCCGTGGGCGCCCCCCTGTGTCCTCCACACCAGCTCCGCCCCGTGCTGAGAGTTCTTCGAGGCCGGCGCGTCGAGCCCCGCGCAGGAGAGCGGCGCCCCCCGTGTCACTCCCGGCTGTGAAGTCCTCGAGGAAGTCGACTAAGCGGCCCTGACATGGGCAACTCGGAGATGCGGAGAACTGCTCTTCAGGAGATGGCGAAGACAGCGCCACTCCTTCCCCCGGAGGAGGGCCGGGTGGAGAATCTTCAGTTTCTGTTTTGTTCTGTTCCGCCACTGGTCGAACGGCCAGTGGCACCCACATTTTCAACAAAAGAGCAAATTCTCCTTCCTCCGAGTTGCAAGGCTCGTGGGTTGACAATGAGCGACGCACAGCTTCCTCACTCTCACCCACGACGCCCCCTTTCGCCAGCGGCCAAGAGGTCGCGGTTCGGAGACGCAACGCCTCTCCACGCGTCTCTGGCCAGTTCCTCCGGGAACACAGGGAGTGTGGTTGTGATGACCCAGGACGCAGTGCCTTCTGGGCCTTCCGGCACGACTCCCCATCGCTGCACCACTGCGGGTATGTCGACTGTCCCTTTGGTGCCACTTGTACGGAATCTGGGAGCATGGCTTTCGCTGCCCAACCCGTCACACTGGCTCATCCGGACGTCCGACTCGGCTATGCGATTCAGTTCGCCCGGCGACCCCCCAAGTTCAATGGCTTGCTCGAGACTTCGGTGGCAGTCCAGGACGCCCCTGTCTTGCGCGAGGAGATTGCTGTCCTGCTGGCGAAGGATGCAATCGAGCCGGTCCCTCCAGCCGAGATGAGGACGGGGTTTTACAGCCCTTACTTCATCGTGCCCAAGAAAAGCGGTGGCCTTCGACCTATCCTGGATCTGCGAGTCTTGAATCGGGCCCTACACAAGCTCCCGTTCAGGATGTTGACGCAGAAACGCATTATCAAATGCGTCCAGCCCCAGGACTGGTTTGCAGCGATCGACCTGAAAGACGCGTACTTTCATGTCTCTATCCTCCCTCGTCACAGACCGTTCCTGCGCTTTGCTTTCGAGGGTCAGGCATGGCAGTACAAGGTCCTCCCCTTCGGGCTCTCCCTGTCCCCCCGTGTCTTCACGAAGGTCGCGGAGGGCAGCCTTGCCCCACTCTGGGAAGTGGGCATCAGGATCCTCAACTATCTCGACGACTGGCTCATTATGGCCCGGTCCCGAGAAGAGTTGTGCGATCACAGGGACTTCGTGCTTCGGCACCTCAGTCAGTTGGGGCTTCAGGTCAACCGAGAGAAGAGCAAGCTCTCCCCTGTGCAGAGAATCTCTTATCTCGGTATGGAGTTAGACTCGGTGAGTATGACGGCACGTCTCACCAGCGAGCGTGCCCAGTCAGTGCTGAACTGCCTGAGTTCCTTCAGAGGCAGGACAGTGGTACCACTGAAACACTTTCAGAGGCTCCTGGGGCATATGGCATCCGCAGCCGCAGTCACGCCGCTTGGGTTGCTTCATATGAGACCACTTCAGCACTGGTTACACTCCCGAGTCCCGAGATGGGCATGGCGCCGCGGTACACATCGTGTCACCATCACACTGATGTGTCGCCGCCTATTCAGTCCCTGGTCGGACCTTGCTTTTCTACGGGCCAGCGTGCCCTTAGAACAAGTGTCCCGGCACGTTGTTGTCACAACAGATGCCTCCAACTCGAGCTGGGGCGCGACATGCAATGGGCAGGCAGCTTCAGGGTCCTGGACAGGACCTCGACTGCTTTGGCACATCAACTGCCTGGAGTTGCTGGCAGTGCATCTAGCTTTGCGACGGTTTCGTCCGCTAGTGCTGGACAAGCACATGTTGGTCCGCACGGACAACACTGCAGCTGTTTCGTACTTCAACCGACAGGGCGGTCTACGATCACGTCGCATGTCTTAACTCGCCCGCCATCTCCTCCTCTGGAGTCAGACGTGGCTCAAGTCGCTGCGCGCTGTCCACATCCCGGGGGAGCTCAATCGTGCAGCCGACGCACTCTCACGACAGCTCACTTTCCCCGGGGAATGGCGACTCCATCCGCAGACAGTCCAGCTGATCTGGAGTCGATTCGGGGAAGCCCAGGTAGACCTGTTTGCTTCCCACGAGTCCTCCCACTGTCAGCTGTACTATTCCCTGTCCCAGGCCCCCCTGGGCACAGATGCACTGGCACACAGCTGGCCTCGGGCTTTATGCAAGTGTGCGTTTCCCCCAGTGAGCCTGCTCGCACAGACTCTGTGCAAGGTCAGGGAGGACGAGGAACAGGTCCTGTTGGTTGCACCTTACTGGCCCACCCGGACCTGGTTTTTCGGAACTCATGCTCCTCGTAACAGCCCCTCCCTGGCGCATCCCCCTGAGGAGAGACCTTCTCTCTCAGGGGCTTGGCACCATTTGGCACCTGCGTCCAGATCTCTGGAACCTCCACATGTGGCTTCTAGACGGGACACGGCAGACCTAAGTGATCTGCCCCCAGCGGTGGTAGACACTATCACTCAGGCTAGAGCCCCTTCTACGAGGCAGGCCTATGCTCTGAAGTGGAGTCTGTTCACGAATTGGTGTTCTTCTCACCGAGAAGACCCCCGGAGATGCCCGGTCAGAGTCGTGCTTTCTTTCCTGCAAGAAAGGCTGGAGCGTGGGCAGTCACCCTCCACCCTGAAGGTGTATGTGGCTGCCATTGCAGCCCATCACGATGCAGTGGACGGCCGGTCCCTGGGGAGGCTTGACCTGATCGTTAGGTTCCTGAGGGGTGCCAGAAGGTTACATCCTCCTAGGACACCCCTGATTCCCTCCTGGGACCTCTCTATTGTCCTGGCGGGACTTCAGAGGGGTCCCTTTGAGCCGCTGGATTCGGTTGAGCTGAAGTTCCTGTCTCTCAAGACAGCGCTCCTGATCGCGCTCACTTCCATCAAGAGGGTCGGGGACCTCCAAGCATTTTCGGTAAGTGAAGAGTGCCTTGTGTTCGGGCCGGCCTACTCTCACGTTGTACTGAGACCCCGGCCTGGATACGTGCCCAAGGTTCCCACCACTCCCTTCCGAGACCAGGTGGTGAACCTGCAAGCGCTGCTCCTGGAGGAGGCAGATCCAGCCTTGTCGTTGCTGTGTCCCGTAAGAGCGCTTCGCATATACGTGGACCGCACCCAGAGCTTCAGAAGCTCTGAGCAGCTCCTGGTCTGCTTTGGAGGTCAGCAGAAGGGGAAGGCTGTCTCTAAGCAGAGGTTGGCCCACTGGATAGTGGACGCCATCGCCTTGGCTTACCATTCCCAAGGCGAGCCGGGCCCAGCATTGGTGTTGACTCTGTCAGTCTCTTCTGGCAGCTGTTCCATCACTACTCTAAGGTAGGACCTGCCTCAGAGACCCCTTCCATATGTAGTACTGCCCCCTGGGTCAGTCCATATCGGTATATCCACATGTCACCTCCCTACGGGTAGGATGTGGTCTCCGTAGCGACCTTTTCCTAAAGGCTCGCTTCCCCATTGTCTTGCCAGCTGAAAGAACAAATAGGGAAGATTTGAAGCAATCTTTCACTGAAGGTTGAAATCCCTTCCATGTACTTTATGTGGGCGGAACAGCAGCATGGCCTTCTCCAGCAGCGATGTACTCACCCTTTGGCCCCTTCGGTACCAAGGTCAGTGAATTTGCGCTGGGGCTTTGGGAAGGTTACGACCTTAAGCGTAGCTTTTGTGGCATGCCAAGGCTTGTCAACAATTGCAGCGCCTCAGGGTTGTGACGAGGTTCAGGTTATGGCGTTTTCCATAGGACCCCATTTGTCGGTCGACATAACTCATAGTGACCGACAGATAGGGAACGTCTCGGTTATGCTAGTGGATTTAATTGGCTAGTGGATTTAATATACCTGAGCCACTCTCCATGCCTATGGGTATAAAGAGGCGACAGGTGCATCCACTCATTAAGTTTTACGCTGGGGAGCTGAGAACATGTCCCGGCAACAGCTAATATTTCAAGGTTGTGGAATGGGGACATAATGTCTCCTTTCCCTCCATCAGGGAACGAGGGTTACGTACGTAACCAAGACGTTCCCTATCTGTCGGTCACTACGAGTTATGTCGAATGACATATGGGGTCATATGGAAAACGCCACAACCTGAACATGTCACAACCCTGTGGCGCTTCAATTGTCGACAAGCCGTGGCATGCCACAAAAGCTACGCTTAAGGTCGTAACCTTCCCAATGTCCCTGCGAAAATTCACTGACCTTGGTACCGAAGGGGCCAAAGGGTGAGTACATCGCTGCTGGAGAAGGCCATGCTGCTGTTCATCCAACACAAAGTTAGTGGAAGGGATCTCAACCTTCGGAGAAAGATTTCTTCAAATCTTCCCTATTTGTTCTTTCATCTTGGCAAGAAAATGTGGAAGCGAGCCTTAGAAAATGGTCGCTACGGAGACCACATCCTACCTGTAGGGAGGTGACGTGGAGATACTGATATGTACTGACCCGGGAGCAGTACTACATATAGAATGGGTCTCTGAGGCAGGTCCTACCTTAGAGTAGTGATGGAACAGCTGCCAGAAGAGACTGACAGAGTCAACACCAGTGCTGGGCCTGGCAGCAGACTCCTCTGCCCAGTCTGACTGCCGAGGGTGCTGGAGGATGCTCGACCTGGGTACGCTAACCGGGGAACTCTACTGGAAGAAGAAAGGTGCTCACATACCCATGTTGGGGGAATGGCGCAGCAAGCGTAACACCCTCTACTTGCAGGTTCACCACCTGGTCTCAGAAGGGAGTGGTGGGAACCTTGGGCACGTATCCAGACCAGGGTCTCAGGACAACATGAAACTAGGCCGGCCCAAACATAAGACATTCTTAACTTACCGAAAATGCTTGGAGGTCCCCGACACTCTTGATGTAGGTAAGCGTGACCATGAGCGCTGTCTTGAGAGACAGGAACTCAAGCTAGACTGAATCCAGCGGCTCAAAGGGACCCCTCTGAAGTCCAGCCAGAACAATAGAGAGGTCCCAGGAGGGAGACGGGTGTCCTAGAATAATTTAACCTTCTTGCACCCCTCAGGAACCTAATGATCAGGTCATGCCTCCCCAGGGACCGGTGTTCTGTCGATTTGTCCTACGCTGTCAGATTTTCCTACCTCCCACTAAAACAGTGGGTAGTACAATTCCACAACGAAAAATGCTACTGTAAAGTTATGGTTTATTAATGTCTACACCTACCACAACCCTAATCATACCCTTACAGTACTATATACTATATATTCGCGGATGTAGCTAGAAGGGATACAGCTAAAGGAAACCAACAATAAATATTATTTTCTACCAATTAGATTGCGTTTTAATTAAAGTCTACACCTACCCCAACCCTAAACCTACCCTTACAGTAATGCAGATACATTAAATATCGTTGTTTAGCATGAGACAAAGGACGCGATATTGATGTGCACTTGCGCAGTAAACCCGGGTAGGAAAATCTGACAGGGTAGGATAAAATGTCAGGACACCGGCCGTCCACTGAATCGTTATGGGCAGCCACACATATTTTCAAGGTGGAGGAATCACAGCATACACTGGAACCTTTCTTGCAGGAAAGAAATCATGACTCTGACCGAGCATCTCCGGGGGTCTTCTCGGTGAGAAGAACACCAATTCATGAACAGACTCCAATTCAGAGCATAGGCCTGCCTCGTAGAGGGTGCTTTAGCCTGAGTGATAATGTCTACCACTGCCGGTGGCAGATCACTTAGGTCTGCCGCATACCCTCCAGAAGCCACACACGTGCCAAATGATGCCCAGCCCCTGAGAGAGGAGGTCCAGGTGGATGTGCCAGGGAGGGGCTGTCAAGAGGAGCATGAGTTCCGAAAACCAGGTCCGGGTGGGCTGGTAAAGGACAACCAACAGGACCTGTTCCTCATTCTCCAAGACCTTGCACAGTGTCTGTGTGAGCAAGCTCACTGGGGTAAATGCATATTTGCATAGGGGCCGAGGCAAGCTGTGTGCCAGAAGTGGGCTGTCGTAAGAGAGTGTCAGCTGCACGACTGAGCTCCCCTGGAATGTGGATAACATGCAACGACTTGAACCATGTCTGACTCCAGAGGACGAGATGGCGGGCGAGTTGAGACATACGACGTGATAGTAGACCGCCGTGGAGGTTGATATATGAAACAGCCACAGCGGACCAACACATGCTTGTCTAGCAAAAGTGGCCAAAACCAATGTAAAGCTAGATGCACTGCCAGCAACTCCAGACAGTGGATGTGCCAAAGCAGTCGAGGTCCTGTCCAGGACCCTGAAGCTGCCTGCCCGTTGCATGTCATGCCCCAGCCAAAGTTGGAAGCATCTGTTGTGACAACAACATGCCGGGATAATTGTTCTAAGGGCACGCCGGTCCATAGAGAAGCAAGGTCTGACCAGCAGCTGAATAGGCGGAGATATATCCATGGGATGGTGACACAATATGTACCATGGCGTCATGCCCATCTTGGGACTCGGGAGTGCAACCAGTGCTGAAATTACCTCATATGAAGCAACCCGAGCTGCGTGACTGCGGCTGCGTATGCCATATGCCCCAGGAGCCTCTGAAAGTGTTTCAGTGGTAGCACTGTCCTGCCTCTGAAAACAATCGCACTCTCCTCCTGGGGAATGTCGACACACCCCCTAGCTGCCCCACCGTGAGGGCAGTGAGGATGGAGGAAGGAAACGAGTGGTTTCTGGCCTTAAAAAGGGGGCATCCACGACAACATCACTTCCTCATGCACATCCTGGAAGAAAGGAACCAGATCAAAACACGGTTGTGAGCCACGCTCTACTACGAGAACCAGTCGAACAGCCATGAACACTTAGGGCTGGGTGGTATATTCACCTCCATCCTGAGGCTCACAGCTGCCCAGGCAAGCACGGCTGTCAACTCTGGGCCCAGTTCGACAGTGGCAACAACACCCGAGGGGCGTGGCACGGCAGAGAAGCTCTCACTGCCACCTTCAACCCTCTTGCATTAGCCGGCGGTCCTCTGCTCGTGACAAATAATGTAAGTAGGAGAATAGTGTTTATTACATTTGAAATATAGATATTTTTCTTACAAAAATTCATGCATTCACTACAGAAGGCCTTTATTCATCCTCCTGAACCTTGTGAGGTACATTTTATTTTTAATGCTCGTGCTTTATTTGAGGATTTGTGGACTGTTCAATTGCAACACCTGCTGACTGCAATGACAGAGTATGGAATAGCCAGGACTATTTTTATATAACTCCGAATGGATTCATCTTAAAGAAGAAAATCATATACACCTAGCCTAGGATGACTCGAGTGTGAGTAAATCACAGTCACATTTTTATTTTTGGGTGAACTAACTCTTTAACACTGAGTTCATCACAGATTGAGCCAGGGAGGTAATGTGAAAATCCTCCTGCTGATAAGAGTTTAATTTGCCACCATCGGAAAGGAAAAGGGGAAAGAAGCACATAATCACATTAGTTCATGAATTACTTGTCTGCGAGGTGAAATTTGTAGCCTTCTTCAGCACAGGTTTTAATACAATTATCCCCAGCTTAAGAAAAAGGTGAGAATGTGAATATTTCAAGGACGTTTTTTCTTATTGGGTCTGTTTTAGTCCAGCCAGTTGTAGGTGAGACTGTGGATGGAACAAAAGCATTAAACTCTAGCTAAAGGTAAAGCGCTACTCCTAGTAGTTGACAGTGAACACACTGACTAAACACTGTTAATCTTATTAAACCAAAGTAAACTGAAAGTCAAGTGGCTTCATGCCATTCCATCAGAATGTGCCGGAAGCTTCAACTCCAATTAGTTAGAAAACACAATCCATTTAGATCAGTGATTTATCCTGTGCTTCATCCAACAAACCTCAAAAGAACAGCCATTAACCAGATTTACTTGAGTCACGATCAAATACTTGAGCTTCGGCTTGATGAGAGCCTTAAAGGGAGAGCT
This sequence comes from Carassius gibelio, assembly GCF_023724105.1. NCBI lineage: Eukaryota > Metazoa > Chordata > Actinopteri > Cypriniformes > Cyprinidae > Carassius > Carassius gibelio. Next base: position 21,251,286 of record NC_068413.1, on the reverse strand, counting down.
CATCTAAAAATAACAATTATTTACTCACTCTTTTTCATTCCACATAGATTGAATTTAGAAGAATATTCACACAGCTCTTTTCAGGACAGTGACAGATCATATCAGCAATGTTTGTCAAGCAAGTTAAGGACATAACCTTAAAAGAATCACCATAAATGCAGTCTGCATGATTTGTATGCTACATTCCAAGTCTCCTGAAGTCTTATGACAGACAATCTGCTATTCACTGATAAGTTATTTACTGATAATAATAACAACCTCCGCTGTAGCTCTCTTCCGCAAGTCTCATCCATGTTCCTGCTCAGATATAAAATGTGACATTGATATGGTATACAGTTCCTGATGTCACTGAAGTCAAAAAACATAACTTGTAATTTATGTTGTAGCATAAAGCTTTATGCAAATTTCATGCTAGGCAAAAGCAGGTGATAATACTGATAATAAACTGATACTGATAATGATAATAATGTATATATATATATATATATATATATATATATATTTTTTTTTTTTTTTTTTTTTTTTTTTTTGGTGTTACTGTAGATGGAAAATAATTGAATGAATAGTTTACTAAATGTGTCTTTTTTTGTTCAATGTTTCTCCAACTCATCTTGAGGGTGAGTAAATAATGGAAACTTTAAGTGAACTTTTCCATTAGCGAATCCTCCCCTAGTCAATACTAATAACACAGAATAATATCAGAAATACATCATCCTGCAAAGCGCATATAAAACCGGTAGCCAAAGCTTCTTGTCTTCATAATCTCCTTTCAGGACTTTGCACTCAACCTGTCTCTGATCCACACGTTGAATGCATCAATTTCTTTAGCAATCAATAAATACACAATACATCAGCAGCAGAGAGCAGTCAGGTGAGTCAAGGTCCGCTCATTCAGCCTAATTTGCTTTTCAATATCTCACTGTGGGTACAACCAGTGGTCTACGGATCGGTTGTCTAAATGTCAGTGAAAAGGAAAAACTAATGGATGTGGGAGCGTGTCACACGAATCGACATGGCGAAACATCGCTGTCTGTCTGTGACAAGGGCAACCAGCAGGGTAAGGGCAGGGAGAAAGAGAGAGAGAAAAAGAGAGAGGGAGAGGATGTTTCAGTTTATTCTCATTTTGTTCAGTTTTATTGTTTAAAACAGAAAATCATCAGATCTTGGTATATAATTGTACAAAATGATATGACACTGTCATTGGAGAGAGAAGTATAAAACTAGCTATGAAATGGATGTTACGATGGTTTCATACTTGCAGAACTTATCATTTAAGATAAATTAGTGAGGGCTAGAAGTCTAATCAGATGACGAATATTCAGCCTTTGAAACATTAAAGACCTCCGTGTGTGTGTGTGTGTGTGTATGTGTGTGTGTAGAGGTCTTACGGGTTTGGGACGACATGAGGGTGAACAATGTTCATTGGTAATTAATACTGAAAAGTAAAATGTATTAATAATAATAATAAAAATACAAAACAATGCTTTGTAGGGTGGGGGGAGCATGCATTGCAATACAATGTTGATTGAGATATGAACAAAATTGTTTTCCTTTAAGTCCAGCTGTCTCACATTTGATATTCATGTTTAAATAATAATAATAATAATAATAATAATAATAATAATAATAATAATAATCAAAACAGTATTAATAATAATAATAATAATAATAATAATAATAATAATAATAATAATAATAATAATAAGTATTATTATTATTATTATTATTATTATTATTATTATTATTATTATTATTATTGAGTAAGTGCATCTTGTAATATTAATGAATATAACAATTTTCTTTTGTTTCCTTTATAAAATAATTCAAAAGTAACAAAAAGGTATTTTACATGCAAAAAAAAAAAAAAAAAAAGTAGAAAACAGATACACATTGTTTATTAGCAAAATTTTCATCATGTTGACAATTCAGAGGCCTTAGAAATTTGCCAACACTACTAATATCTACTGGCATTTATTTATTTATAGATAGATAGATAGATAGATAGATAGATAGATAGATAGATAGATAGATAGATAGATAGATAGATAGATAGATAGATAGATAGATAGATAGATAGATAGATAGATGTAAATATAAAATATAAAAAAGTGAATGACTTCCTTTAGAGGGCACAATCATTAATTACAGGTGTTAAACTAGCCACTAATTTACACCCTGCCTGTCAACTGATCCGTTGGTCCTTCACTTCTTGTCTCTGCTAGGTTTAGATCACCCTATTGAGTGTGAAAATGCTAAATGTGGTCTATCAGGAAAAACTCTTTTGGATAATCCACAGTGGGGAGGTTCGGTCAGAGAGATGGGGTGCCAAGAGATATTTGTTCATCTTTATTGATTAAGACTTCAGTAATACTGTTTCTAATCTGGTGTTATCATGGAGCATCCTAGAGGATGCCTGGCCTCAAATAAATATTTGCTTTCAAAGACATTTTTGGGTTTTAAACCTACTCCTAAAATCACTGCAAAGAAGTTTGAACTATGGCCTAACACTTGAGCGGCAATTAAATAGCTTCTAGTGCTGAAAGATCTTCAGATTACATAAAAATGACCAAGCAATTTAGAAGTCAATGAAGACTGCTCATTTACATTCCAGAGATGGAGGAGTTCATTTAGAGGCAACAGCAGTTCAAGATACTAGCTTAGCTCTGCCTCTGGTTGATTTAACACACAGGCAAATGTTGAAGTTCAGTGCTGTATAGCATCTATAAATTAATTCAAATCCTATTCCGTCTCACCAGAATGCCAATCACACTGAAGAGGAATGTTGTAGAAGCATGCAAAATTATTTTTAAACTACATGCATATTAAACATATATTTTCCCTTCTCTAAAAACAGGCCAGATGTTGGAACATAAAAATACTCTTTCTTCTCAGAACAGATCACGCTATTGCTGTACCTTTATTGCTGTTCAAAAAAGTTATGGGACAGCTATTTCAACACCGTTTAGAAAAATTGAGTACTAAAATTGCCAGAGCAATAATGCTGAATCATTCTCCATCAGTGGAATTTTGGGCAGTGATGGCTGCGCCCAACATATACAAATAAAAAAAAAAAAAAAAAGTAGAAGAAGCAATGATTGGACAAAGCAGAAAATCTTACACTTCTGCTTTTATTCTGCAATAAAACAAGAAGCTTTTTGTTTTAGATATTAAAGCATGGTCGACTAATGCTGCACAGATGGGAAGTCCTTCACATCAGAGCTTCAGGGACAAAACTGGAATATGAGCTTATTGTTAAGAATGACCTAGTGTCCTGTTTTTATAATTCACACACAGATGTGTAACATATTACCAGAGAAGAACCGAGAAATGATTTTTTTGAGTTTCTCTTTGTGCTTTTTGGAATGAGTTGAAAAAAAAAAAAAAAAAAAAAACTTCCACCCTCTGCCATTATGTCAGTCTGCTTGAGTGACATTTTCTGACCATGAGATCGTGTCTTTCAGCGAGTATCTGGGAGGTTAACGGCAGACAATGAGCCCAGTGGTGTTGGCCCACACTAGACTGCACCTCTAATTGGCCCATCAGAGCTGGTGAAAGAGAAGTGGCCCCGCTCCCATCAAGGCTTTGACTGACAGGGACCTTTAAGGGTTCTGATGACAGATCACAGGATAGCAGGGTGGAAGTCTCTGCTGTCTCTTTCCCCACTCAATAAGTGTTATTTATGCACTCAGACAGATGATGAAATGGTTGTTGGTTGAAAGTCAACTTCAGTTTGACAGATAGTTTATCTCCTGACACTAGTGGGCATCGTTTGATGTGATGTTTGACTTGGGAAATAAAGTAGGAGAGATTGCAGGATTACAAACATGGTGTGAGAGTTCGAGTCATGATGGAACTCATGGAGTATTTATTTTAGATTATTTATTTTTTTAATGAACAGGTGTCAGAGCTTGACTGGTTCAATAAGCAAAGGAAAGTTTCAAAGGTCAAATGCAACTACAAGGTAATTTGATAGTAATTGCTGTATGGAGTGGATTAGTTGGTGTTTGGTTGTTAAGTTAGTAAAGTTTAGTATTATTTTAAGTTTTTTACCGTACAATGAAAGCAGGCTCTGAAAATAACATTTTAGTCTACCAGCCAAGGTGACTGAAACATGTAAACATTTAGCTAGCTAGATATCTTGCCTATTGAAATATGTATATGAGTTCATGCAGGTACACACACACACACACACACACACACACATGCTATTTAAAAGCATGCTTGAGCATGAGAGTGTCTCTAATTCTCACCAAAGCTGCATTTTTTTTCAATATGCATCTGAAAAATTGTAATTCTGAAATTATTGCAATTTAAAATATTTGTATTTTATTTTTATTTATTTTAAAATATGATTTATTAATGTAATGGTAAAGTAGAATTTTCTGCATCTATACTCATGTTTTCAGTGTAACATGATTCTTCAGAAATCATTAATATGCTGATCATTAAAAAAATGAAAAATAAATAAATCCGAATTCAAAAGAGTTCAAATTAAAATGTTAAAATAACAGTATTAATTACAAATTGGAATTACTTGTAACATTATAATTGCATTATAATTATTATTTAATTATCTTTTCAGTTACTTTTGATAAATGTAATGCATCCTCAGGGATAAAAAACAAATCCCTTTGAAATTGTTTGAACAATTGAAAACTAAATTTAAGGATATATTTTACTTAAATTGTAATTGTATTTTTTTTATATATTTCATATTTTGATAAACATTATTCTTTGTTTAACAGTAACTTAAAACAAATTGTTTTATGTCCTGGGCTTTCAAATCATAACATATACCGAATACATATCTAAACAGTAAAATGTAAATGAGGCATCTTGATTGGATTAAACTGCACTCTGAAAGCACCTGACACATTTCCTGGTCCATCTAAAACTCCTCTCTTTTGAGCCTATTTTGAAGAATTCATATAAACTGTTCTCGTGCTGAAGAGAATTAAACAGTGCCAGTGTTCAGACAAAAGAAAAAAAAATGTGAAGGTCATATTATTGTTTAAAGGAGCTCTTCCATTTAAAAAAAGAATAATAATAAAATGTTATTTGGGTTGCTGCGACTCTGTCAAAATTGTCATTTGCAGTGCATCAACAAATGCTTGCTGTCATGCATTTAATGTCAGGTAAAGATGTTAAGGGCAGCTTTTTGTTTCTGGGTGTGTGTGTGTGTGTGTGTATCAGACATAGACATATGGGGACAAAAGGAAGCAGCTAAGTTTATGTTCTGCTAATTCAAGTCATTGGTCTAACAAACTACCTGCTCAGATCCATAAACAAGGAAGTTACATCATCTCCATATTCTTGCACATAAATCATGGGGGAAATAAAGGAAAGATGGGGCACCTTAAACTTAGCAGAGAGTGCCCTCTGTCATTGCTGAGGAATAGTTTAAGTATAGCGTTTGTTCCTCAGAGACATCAGGATTGCTTGAGAGCTCATCCGGAAAAGCCCAGGTTGATTGGATTGGGTGAAGTCTTCTGGAACAAATCCTCCATGTAACTTTTATATAAGCAACTACTCTCTTTCTTTGTCTCTATCTCTCTCTGTTGTTGTGTTATCTGTCTTCCTGTTGGCTACCTTATCACAGTGTAATATCAGTGCTTCAAACTCATAATGGTGCTGCTCTATGAATTCACCGAGCATTTTTTGGTGGAGGATAGAGATCCGGCATTTAATGGGGTCTGGATCACAGCAAAGGCCTTAGCCCTGCATCAAAGAATAAAATAGCAACAGAGCACAATCATTTTCCATTTCCTGCTATGCGTGATCGCAGCCAAACAGTCATTTGCAACAAAATGTGTCTCTGGATCCGTAAACAATTTTGTCTCATTATGTTACCCGATAATTTAAGGGAAGCTATTTCCCATCAACACTTGACCTTTTAGAAGAGGGTATTAAATGCATTAATGTTAATGCGTTTGTGTGTGTGTGTGTGTGTGTGTGTGTGTGAGAGAGAGAGAGAGAGAGAGAGAGAGAGAGAGAGAGAGAGAGAGAGGAGAATATATTTTAATATTATTATTTTGATGTACTTAAACTGAGTAGGGGAGTGTGGAATAAGAATTGCATTTTGTAATTTTTTTTGTTTTGTTTTTGTTTTGTTTGTTTTTTTGCTACCTGTCCATGCTTTATTGTAAAACCTTAAAGGTGTTTTTTTTTTTTTTTTTGGTCACTAGTCAACTAGCATTTTCAAATGGCCAAAATACAACATACTGATTCATCATAATACTGATTCAGCTTTGCTTCCAAATGGAGAAAATACTATAAATATTACAAATACTGTTGCAGAAAATTAAGTTTAATTATGTTAAAATATTTCAAATATTAAACATTTTGCTGTATGTCTTATCAGACTTATTTTTTTTTTTTTTTATGTCTTGTTATAAGCTAGCATGAATTCAGAAATGAAGTTAGGCACATTTGTTTTATCTAATTTCTTCTTGCTTTTACAGGTCAACATCAGTGAAATCTGTTACAGCATGAGGCTGTGAATGTGTTTGGACAATCTGAAAGCATCTAAATGCACTTTCTAGTGAGTGCCTCTTAAGAGCCTGGTTATTGGCACGTATCAGCAATTTATTTATTTGTGTTTCTGCTACATTTGCTTGTTTACACCCAAATTTTCAAGACCGTACAGACCTTGATGCATCCCATCAGAGAATGTTTAAGTTGCTGTAAAAAGTGGTTTGTGCATGCCAGCCTTGTAGGAGATGGGCATCAAGCCCACTTTTTCTCATAACCTATCTGCCATATTTTAATATTGTGCCTGACTCATTGAGATGCATAGGGGAGAAAAGAGGAAATGGAGATGAAATTGACTGATTCGCTCCCTGGCACAAATAGAAATAAATTCCAAGTGACACAAGGAATTCTAATGACGAAAGCTCCCAGTGGACTATGGAACTATGGGGAGAGAGAAAGAGAGAGGTTTCTACTTGCTTACATCATTTCTGCAATATATCAAACAGGGCCTTTAAGTATTCCTGTGGTAAATTTAAAAACGCCTATATTAAGAAAGTATACGAAATAGCAAAATGCACTACAATAAACACAACGAGCGGAGGTTCAATTCAATTCATGGGTTAATAAGAGAGCTGAAGTGGTAAAATGAAGTGTTGGTGTAGGCGCTGCGGTAGTATTCAGAGCACGAAACCATGTCAATGTGCTAATGACCCTCACATTAGTTGATTAACATCTTGACCTGGACATAAGCAGAACACTGGAGATGAGAAATCCACAGGCTGCTTTAATTGTATCATCCAGTGTTAAGTGCTGTGGCATTACTAATCGCATTAGCTACTCAATGTTCATGCATAAAAAGTAAAAAAAAAAAAAAAAAAAAAAATTATTGGATGTTTTGAAATAGAGTAACTATTCATCTAACTACTCTCAGTCTTTCTTTAAAGTTTTTACAGTTTTGAGAAACTGCAGTGGGGAATATTTTATAGCGATGGAACGACTTTGAGGAGCAGTTGTTAAAAATTCAGCCTTTTTTCTTTCTTTTCTTTTCTTTCATGAGATGGAGTTCAAAACCAACATAAGACTGTGCAGTTTGTTCCTTATAGACGAGAGCAGGGATGTGATTTACAGGACATGCGTTTGGACATGACGGAAAAATTTATCATAATCCATAAGCAATTTGATTTACAAGTTATACATTAGTCAGCTGGAATGTCCTGATTGAATGTGTTTTTTAATGACCATGTTTAATTTGCCATAGCAAAACTGCAATCATGGTGTAAACTAGCAATTCTGGAGATTTTGCAGGCATCCAGAACAAGAACATTGAGGTTTAGTTTGGCAGCCAAAAATCAGTTTGTCTTTTTGTTCCGGCCTTTGAGTGAAACTTAGTGAACCTCTGCACTATGTTGCTGCTATTGGCTTCCTCTGAGCTGCTTTTTTTCTGTCTTTATTTTATAATTCACTCTGACTTCTCTCCCACTGGTTAAAATCTTGGACTGGTTTAAAAATAAACAAAAAGTTTATTGAATATACTCCAATATTCATATATTTATACTGCAATGTTTATATAGATTATTTCAGAAATAAAGTTCTCTAGTGTGTCTTATGCTTAAAAAACAAGAGGATCAGATGTGTTTTAAGGGTAAATCTAATACCATGACCCCCTGTGGCCTGATTTTGGAGCCAAGAAGATTCATTTTGGATTGTTCACATTTCAGAGGGGGGACAAGGAGGCACTGACATTCTTAGGCCACAAGCCAAAAGAAATAAGAAATGGTTTATCTTGCTGATATTCGCCATTCCTTAAGTTGGACTACATACTGTAGATATAAAAATAGAGTGCCCTTCTGCTCTTTTTTTAATGGAAACCAGTGGAATGTGGTGGGCTTTTGGCGTTTTTAATCTAATCTAAATTCATGTTCCAGATCCATTTGTTTTAGACTATTTAACTTACACTTAAACTAATAAAACAAAATAATAATAATACAATAAAATGCTGTGTGTATTTATAATAAAAAACATTGTAAACAAACACATTTTGATGTTTGCATAATGAAACCAGCTCTATATGTATAGCTTTTCTGATGTAGTAAACTTGCTTGGTTGCTCACCCGGTACAACATTCAATAACAACAAATGAGCTCAAAGACATGTAGAAATAAACTAAAATGGTATGATTGCTTCATATTTGATCTCGTTAACACTCTTGGTAGGGTTTTAATATAGATTGTGCATTACGTTCAAATGCAATAGAACATTAACCATTTAGTGTCACTTATGTACCAGACATTTAATTTCTGAACTTGATACATATACTACAGCCGATGAAATAAAACATTGCCAGATGCACGCTCATCTGGATTAAACTGAATGCCCTACTGACTAGATATTTCACTTTGAAAGTGTCACAAAGACTGTAAGAAGCAACAGTGTTTTGCAGAAACGTCACCACAGGCATGGTTTTCCAGTAAGCCTGGGTTAATATTTCAACTGTTGTTTGGCTATTATAATTAAGAGACCATTTCTTTTCAGATCGTTAATTCAGAAATCATCAGTAAACACTCCAAGTATTATGACAGATGCAGGCATTGAAGTTCACCTTTAATTTAACGATGGCTAAATCCATCTCAATCGCAGATAATTTTATATTTCATTAGTTAAGTCATTGTAATTTCACTGACCAACAGTGATGATGTTCAATTTCATTTGTTTTAGTTCTAATTAGTCCATCCATTGACTCATTCATGCTGATTTGTGAACCAGTTGCGAACATATTAGATTGTCATTATCTCGCCGGCAGTGCAATCCGCCAGTCACAACATAAACAACTGCAATAGCCCCACTCCTGTGACTTTTTGACAATATTAGTTTCTTATTCAAATCTCTTGATAGGACCTGTCGGAGGAGAAACCCCAATGGAAACTGATGGTTATTAGCCAGTCAGTCTTATTTTACCCTGATGCATTAGTCGCAGGGTTTTTATATGAGGTTTTCTTCAATTGCATACATGGCCCTTGTTTTCCACCAACTGAAAATATCAAAAACAGCAAAGGTGTTCCATTTTCTCTACCTTTTCTGTTTAAGTTCATTGACCACAGGGGTTTGCACGCTCCCTGTTCACAGCTTAAACAGTGTCATCTTGTTGTTGTGTGTAATGGACGTCCCCCATGTTGTTGTCTTCATGCTCGACTGTGGATGTGTAAACAAAACTGCAAGCGGAGAAGAGGTTCTGTGCCAATTTAGAAGAGACAGCACCAGCATGTCAACAAGCAGAAATGATTGTTCTCTGCCTTCTTGTCTGATGACATCACTGCAAGCTTGCTGAGAAGGGAATAACATTTTCCTCGCTGCACGCACCAGCAGCAAAATTAATCCATTTAAAATCACCCAAGGAAGTTCCGTGTGGCGAAAACTTGGAACTGTAGCTAAATTTCAGCCTTGGTTTGACCGTGAGAATCACAAATGCTCAGGGTCTGTAGAATCCTCCAGCTTATCATCATTGTATCTACACTTTCAAACCGCTCAGAAATGAACGCTTATTTATGAGGTAGATTATAAACTATTCATGTAAACCCATATATGTTTCTTTATATTGGCAGGCCAGTCATATTTCTCATATATCTGAGTGCAGTTCACATGAAAGAGTTGTTTGCAGGAGAATATTGTCCAGGACCCAGGAGTAAAGAGAGATTCTGTAGCTACAGATAAAATGAAATGAATGTTTGTTCCAGGCCTCGGGTTTCTGCCAACATTGGTTTCTGGTGTAAAAAAAAAAAAGTTAAATTCTTGTTCCAAACCTTATCTGCCTTGCTTTTCTTCCTAGGCAACATCCATTTTGAGTGCTCAGTCGGCATGCAATTTGTGATACACACAGGAGATTCAGCTCATATTTTTGTTTCTAGAATGTTGTTAAACTTACACCACTATTCCCTATCACGAACAGGAACTTTTTAAGTACCAGTTTCTGGGATTAATTATATTTATATACCATGATTATTTATCTATATTTACATTATTAAAGGAGTACATGCAGCCCTGTCTTTTGTCCTAAATAAGTTATCTTTGGTTTCTTAGAAGGCAGTAAAATCACACCACCACCTCAGAAACAGTGTTTGCATAGGGATTATGCCTATTCTGCCCCGAAAACAGCCTAAATAGGCAGCTCTGTGTGGTTCTGGAACAGAGCCATAGTGATTTTACCGTTGCTCATGAATTTTTTATTGGCACAGACATTTCTCGTGTTGTTCAAAACAACTCATGATGGCAGCTGTTTTCTCTTATTTTCTTGCTCTCTCTCCCTCTGTCTCAAAAACAAACCCAGAGCAGGTTCAATCGATCTTTAAGTATGATTCTCGTTCTGTTAAACCACTGCACCAGCTTTCACTGCCCTCATGTGGCTCCTGCAATGCTGCCTAGATTATCTAGAATGATCAAAAGGACTGCAGCTCTCACATTCGGAGAGATCTGAGCTAAGCCCTTATTAATTCTTAAGACAGCCAATTTAAATAACCCATGTTATGCTCTAATAAAACTGCTATGAGAGAGACAAATTTTATGAGGGCGATTCAGGATTCTAAGTTATAAAAATAAGAGAGACAATAGGTTGGTATCTCCCGGTATAATTGGGTATAATTTTTGTAGTACTCCTTTTCCACCAGTAGAGGTGCTGGTGCCAGAGCCAGTTTCTTGAACCATTTTGTACATTTCCACCAATTGAGCCATTATTTGATCACATTAAATTTGATTTATTTTATATTTAAAGGGATAGATCACCCCAAATTAGAAATTATAATTTAACCAAATTTACGTTGTTTCTTACGCAATAAGAATTTTTAATCACACAATGACAGTTTAAGTCCAAAAGGACAAAGGACTAGGGTTGGGGATTGTAAATCGATTCAGATTCCAGAATTGGATACTTAAGGTTAGTAATCGGATATTTGTTGTCAAATTAAAATATTTGTCATCTGTGAGGACCGGACCTAGCTATCTGCTAGGACCTTGCTCGCTAATCTAAGTGCTCCAAAGTTTGGCTACATTTGTGATCAGACCAAAAAACCTACAATATCTTTGATAGCTAAACATGTTTCAAGAGAGGTGTCACCACCAACATGACAAAGCACTTTAATTTAATAGCTCGATCTCGGACACGATTCAAACACCAAATGCGATTCTATTTCTAAATTAAAATGATTTGTCTGTTTCATTCCTCAACCTTTGACATGTGCGATTACAATGTTGTGATCACTTGTTGGTTCATCTGTGCAGCGTACCATCACATCAGTGTGATTTGAACATTTAAATGTACGCGCTGCCATTGACCTAAAGAGAGCAGCAGTCATCTGTCATGAATGAAACAGCTTCACAGTCTTTTCTGCTACAAACATTCTAATCACAGAAGTACTGGGATACAAGTTTGTAATTCAGATTTAAATTGTGTGTACAATGTGTACGGTAGCAATTAAAATAGAGTAAATCACCTTAAATGAAATGTGATTTTGTTAAGTTGTCTTTCAAGTTGTTTTTTTTTTTTGAATCAGGATAGAACACAACTTCCATTAGGGAAAAATAAATAAATAAATACAAAATTCCAGATTCATGCTGTCATATTTTGCACACAAACAGCTCTTAAAGAGTCCAGCTTTTTATAACCTGTTATGTTTTCTCATGTTATTCAACTCCAATAAATGATAAAAAAAAAAAAACAACAGGATAAATGGTTGATATCATTATTTAATCACACTGGAATCAAAACTGGGAATCGAACAGAATCGGAATAAATAAAAATAAATGGAATTGGAATTGATAAAATTCAAACAATACCCAACCCTACATAGGACCCAACTGTCTTTGGACATCATCATTCAATTTTTTATTTAGTTGAAATGTAGACTTGGTTCAAAATGAAATTGTTAGTGTAACTGCCAATTACTAAAATTCAGCTATACCGTTAATCAAAGGATGTTGATCCAGGAACATATCTTATTTGTTGAAACCTATGTAAGGCTGGTTTGTACCCATGACTCCTTACTCACAATGCAGTAAAAGCTACTGCTTATCTTCAGCCACAACCCTGTGCTAGTGTGTTGGTTGAACATGACTGGACAGAGACTTCTACATTTTTTTTTTTTTTTCATTACCAAATTATATTATGTGGTACATCATTGGTGTTTTTCCTCAAAGCAGTTTTCTTGACAGTGAAGCAAACGGGAGGTGCAGTCTCAAATCAAAGGAAAAAGAAACCAAATTAAACCCAATCAGAGGCATGACAGAGCACTTCTGCGGACTGATGATAAGCCCACCACATCCCTGCCAGAACCCTGGACAAGTGGAGTGATTCGAGAGCCACCGACTCCCTCGCTGGCTGTTGTCGGCCACCTGTGTCCATCATCGTCCGAGATGAGCCAGGGTGATACTCCTGTGGAGAGAGCCCAGTTTCCCCTGATGAATGGGCCGACAGAAACAAAGGACAGATAAATAACCTGCAATGTTGGAGATGAAAAATAAGAGAACAGATGCTACATGCAACACAGAAGTCCAATTGCGTTGATATTGCATATAGCATTGAGACTATGGAGAGGATTTCAACATAACTTCAAAGAGAGAGTTTTTGATGTAAGAAACCTCTGGAAAAGAAGCTCTAATGACTTTCAAAAGACCATTTTTACCCTGAAAAGACTAGGTTAGACGAGTATGTATCTTATTCTATGGTAGTGCAGGCTGCTGTAAGCCAGTTAGTCAAGATGTCAATAGCATCAGTTCTTTGATACTAATTAAGTCAATACAGTATGTTAGAAAAGACTTGGTCAAATTAGCCATTTTGTGCAAAAAAAAAAAAAAACAAGAGATGTATTGCATTTGGATGTTGGGTCGTGCTGTGTAAATGCAACAGAAACACTGATGTGTATGACATTGTTATAGACATTTAGTTGTTAGCTTAAGTATAAAATAACTCACAAATAAAATCTTAATATTATGTATATTCTTTTAAAATAAATTGTTTCCATAATAAGTACAATGGCACAGCCTTCAGAAATGAGTTATTTTGTAGTTTCAGCTCGGATCAAAATGAATGGCACTTATATCTATAAAACGTAAGTATTTATGTTTCAACTTCCTTTCAGATATACATAGTTTCTAAAGAAACTTTCAGCATATTTCAGCTCACTGTTTTTCTCTCTTACTTAACCGGTATACTGACCATAATGGCATCTATTTTGTGGATTGTTTCTACACCAAAGTAAACGAACAGATAAAGAAACAGAAAACAGATTCCTTTAAATAAATTGTTCAAACTGCATCAGAGCCAAAATAACAAACATTATGAGCCTGAATAGACAAAGTTGACAGTAAGTGGGCTACTTATAAAACATGTCTAAACAAACTTAACCCTCAGGTGTGGGGGAATACATTTAGAAATACATTAAATTGGACTAATTCAAAATTTTTGGCCATAGGCTGCATCCTATGATTCCAATGAAATGTAAGCATATCACTGAAAGCAACCATAACTCAAAAGAGGGATTTTTTCCTTTTTTTTTTCTCCTTGTAACATTTTATTATGGGATTGCCTTCTTTATGAAAAATACATGCTGCCATGTTATCTGTGACATATCTTAGAAAGCAGAATAATTATTATATCTGTCTTTTGCAACAGCCTTGGTGTAAGTAGTAACAAGTAACACATTTTTAGTACCTATAAAAAATAGGTTACTCGATGAGAAGAGGCTTGGTTGACCAAAATTCTATTAGTCACTTAGTCGCAGAAAAAGTCACACAGTCCGTGACGGACAGATCTTTAACAGCTGGTGTATGCGGTATTGGTAATACAGTACATCAGGCAAGATCGTATCATTCATCGACATCAAATACTGTATGGCTTATCATCCGAAATATGTAAATAGTAGCAACTTCACATGGCCGCTCTATCTAATGTCAACCTATAAAAATGTGTGCTATTGAAGTGTCTGTGCGAAGTGTGGAAGCTGAACAGTAGTGCGCTTGCTGAATGACAGATGCAGACTCTGGTTAAGTTACTTGTTCTTAAAATACTTCCTCATTTTTGGTCATACAGATAAGAGTAATGCATCCTTTGAATCTGTAAAGACTTAAAATGCATTTGTGTGTACTCACAATAACAACAAATCATTGTGCTTTTGTAAAATTATGAACACAAAAAAATTGTTCTTTCTGCCATTTCTGTCTTTGTGAACTTGAGCGCGAAATATATAAATATATATATTTTTTTTTTTTTCTTTTTTTTTTCTTTTTTTCTTTTTTTCTTTTTTTACAAATATTCCACTTTTTTATTTTATTTTATTTATTTTATTTGGGGGGGGGGGGGGGGGGGCAAAAACTTGTCAGATGCAGTGTTCAAACATTTCTTATGTAGATTCCCTCTCCATAGCATGTCATAAGTATTGTAACAGATATCTTTTGGTAATGTTAGACAAAACTGTGGAATGTAAAGACAAAGCAGCAGTGGTGTATAAAGTACCTGAAAGTCATACTCAAGTAAAAGTACAGATATCTTACCAGAAATTTACTTTGGTAGAAGTTTAAGTCACCGTTTGTAATATTACTTGAGTATTACAAATATTACTTATAAGGGAAATGTCTACTTTCAAATTAACCAGTTCAAATGGAAAACAAATATTCTTAGATTGTGTAATCCATTGGTCTCAAACTGAATTCCTGCAGGGCCACAGCTCTGCACAGTTTTGCTCCAACCCTAATCAAACACACCTGATCCAGCTAATCAAGGTCTTCAGGATTACTAGAAACTTCCAAGCAGGTGTGATTTGGAGCTGGTTGGAGCTAAACTCTGCAGAGCTGTGGCCCTCCAGGAATTGATTTTGAGACCACTAGTAATCGGTATGATACATATATACAGGCACATCCACTACTGTGTTAGTGTCATCAACTTCATCTCTTAAGTAGAAAACAAAGAAAGCACCAGTTTATCAACAAATTATTACAATTTGAATGCAGTCTCGTTGCTGTTTTTTCCCTGATACATTCATATATTATATAATTATATATTATTATATAAATGTCCATACACAGCTTGAGTAGCAAGAATGTGCTCAGTTATAATTATTTCTTCCATTTTATATTTTGGGGTAAGAATAAAAAACACTTCATCCGGTACTTAGTGTGTTTCATTCCAACATAAGAAAACATTTCTGGAATCTGCATTTGAAAAAGCATTTATCCAACCGTTTATGTATCTGAGAGCGGACATGGATGAATTTAGTTACAAATGCATAAATAGGCTCAATGTGTTGTTTTTAACATAAAACTTTGAATACTGATATTTGAAATAATTGAAAACATCAGTGGGGTAGTCGAAATGTGAAATTAAAACCGCCAGTAGGTGACAGCAAGTTAATGTTAATGAGCGAGTCATTGAGATTGAACCGATTCATTCAAATGGCTGATTCATTCAGAAACAAAGCATTTGACAATGTTAATAAGTGAATCACTGAATAATGTATTTAACTGAATCGTTCAAAAAGTTGATTCATTCAATAATGTCCATTGCTCAGAGACGCGAAACAGTGCTGTGATCTTTGTTTGAAAATACTTCCGTGAGCACAATTTAGCAAAAAATAAGCAATGATGGGTCCTATCATACACCCTGCGCAATGTGACGCAAGGTGCAGTGCAAGTGTGTTTGCTAGCTTCAGTCAGTCGCATTTTCTCATCCAGCGTCACGTCGTTTAATTAGCAAATGCATCTGTGCTCATTTGTGCGCCCATGGGCATGCTGGTCTAAAAAAGAGGTGTGTTCAGGCGCATTGCTATTTCAGGGAGCTGAAAACAGACTGTGCCATAGACCAACTCAAATCTGGTCTAAAGTCTAAAGTCAATGGCGCAATATTATTTTGTTATTTAAAGAGCGTCTTGGTAGAAAATGCGCTTCTGGGCGGGTCCACAGTGCGTGTTGACTTTGCTTATTACACACAGGGATGCGCATCACACAAACATGCCAAATATTAAAAACAAAAAGATTACAGGATAAAATAATATTATTGTGTAGACTACATACTGTAAATATAAAAATGTAATGATGGGTAGTCATCGCGTGTATAAGAATTAGGCTACCTATTTGCAATTTATTTTATTACTACTAATAATGGTGAATGAAATTTTACTTCATCCCACGCCTAACAATGTTCAGGAGGCAGACACACTCTTGCAGTTTAAATCTAGATTAAAGACCCATCTCCTTAACTTGGCTTACACATAACATACTAACATGCTTTTAATTTCCAAATCGGTTAAAGGATTTTTAGGCTGCATTAATTAGGTAAACCGGAACCGGGAACACTTCCCATAACACCTGATGTACTTGCTACATCATTAGAAGAATGGCATCTACGCTAATATTAGTCTGTTTCTCTCTTATTCTGAGGTCACCGTAGCCACCAGATCCAGTCTGTGTCCAGATCAGAGGGTCACTGCAGTCACCCGGATCCAGTACGTATCCAGATCAGATGGTGGATCAGCACCTAGAAAGGACCTCTACATCCCTTAAAGACAGCGGAGACCAGGACAACTAGAGCCCCAGATACAGATCCCCTGTAAAGACCTTGTCTCAGAGGAGCACCAGGACAAGACCACAGGAAACAGATGATTCTTCTGCACAATCTGACTTTGCTGCAGCCTGGAATTGAACTACTGGTTTCGTCTGGTCAGAGGAGAACTGGCCCCCCAACTGAGCCTGGTTTCTCCCAAGGTTTTTTTCTCCATTCTGTCACCGATGGAGTTTCGGTTCCTTGCTGCTGTCGCCTCTGGCTTGCTTAGTTGGGGTCACTTCATCTACAGCGATATTGTTGACTTGATCGCAAATAAATGCACAGACATCACTGAATTTAATGATGAACTGCCTTTGACTGTCATTTTGCATTATTGACACACTGTTTTCTTAATGAATGTTGTTCAGTTGCTTTGACGGAATGTATTTTGTTTATAGCGCTATATGAATAAAGGTGACTTGACTTGACTTGAAAACCCATTCCAAAAATGTGCCCTAGTGCACAGACCATTTTTCGTCATTAAAATAGCAAGAGTGGATTTGGACATGACCTGAGTACACCGTGTGCTTTGCATTTAGATAGTTAAAATAGGGTCCATTATGTCTAAAATAAAATAAAATGATTATTAAGTGTGTTCATCCATCTACAGAAAAATTTTACTCTTTATGTGATATATATTAAGTTAACTAGGCCTGCATTAAATTATATAAATATGAAAAGTCTTTAGAAGAATTATTGCAGTCTACAATTTAGAATGTCTGGAATTTTGAGTTTTAATATACTAATAAATGAATGTGCATGCACTCTGTGTATGATTTGGTGATATAGCCAACTTGATAACGTCAGATTGCACATCATTACAACAAAACTTACCATATAATTGCAGACGATGCTGTATATCGCACACCCCAGCCTCGACTTGAAAGGCAAAGGTGAATCATCTGCGGTTGTGTGAGACACACTCTTGTTTGCACATGAGCAAAATTGTTTTTACGAGGCAAACTTGCAAACCTGCACCTTTCCTGCATTCTGTGTTCTTCTGACTATTTTGTAGTAAGTAACTTTGTAGTACTGGTAATATACCTTGGGGAAATTTATCGGAGTAACAGTAAAAGTTGCCTGAAATATCAAAACTCAAGTAAAGTAGAAATACTCCCAAAAAATACTTAAATATTGTAACAAAGTATTTTTACTTCGTCTACAACATTACAACACTGCAAATCAGTCAATCATTTTGAAGGAAGCTTAAGCTGCTGTCTCCTGTTAAGCTCAGAGTCACAGCTTTGCTTACACTTTGACACACTCTTACCAAAATCAAACACTTCTATCTCTACAGGATGTCTAAGGTACTTCTAATAAATAAGCTTTCAACAGCCATTAGACCTCTAAATATGTGCTGCTATTATGCAACAGCAACATCAAACAAGCTAATTTAGGATCTGAAAGAATTAATGTGGAGTACGTACAATGGTGCCGAAAATTTACACTTGCCAAGTGTCAAATATGGGTAAAAGTGATGTGACAGAAGGCTTGTTAATTACTATATAATTTCTTTATGTGGATTTCTGCAGATATGGTTATGATTAATTTATTATTCATCATATATTTTTCATATCAAATATCAGCATATGTTTTCTATTTTTGAAACACTATTTCCTTTGTGATTTTATATTGCACTGGATTTGCTGTTAAAAAAAAAAAAAAAAAAAAAAAAAAAAAACTGTTGGAACGGTTTGTACATCATTGCATCACTACTATTTTTATTTATTCCCAAATGCGTTCATGCTGTCAAATTTAATTTTCACATTTTAAAGTAGTCAATAATTAATTCCTAATGCGTGACTAATTTTGCAATTTCCTTACGAGTTATTGAGTAATCACTAAGCATCATCTTTGTAATGAAGGAAAGGTAATGCTTTGCATTAATGTCTTCTGAATGAGTGTCAAAAAACTCTGTAGGGATGCAGATACTTCATGTACAGTTTGATCTTGTTTGTAATTATATATGCAACTTCACCACCGTCACTGTTTGTCTATACCTGTTAGTGGGTCGTAGGTCTGTTCTTAAAGGACAATATTATACAGAATTCAAAATTGAAGAGTTCAGGACATTGCGAATAATTAGACAGTAGTTTTTGTTGTTTTTATTTATTTATTTATTTTATTTTATTCAATTGTTTTTGAGAGTGCTGTTCTGTTTGTCTATGGGCTTCAATAGAAATTAATCTGAGATGATCCAGAAGCTCATAGGATCGTGTCCTTTATAAGGAAATGAATAAGCAGCTGGTAAGATTATGCCCCAGTAAGGAATACGTAGCCCATCTATCCCATCTATCGTTAACAGTATGTGATGTTTGTGATGCTGTCCGTGGATAATACATGAACTGCCAAGCTCAGTTTTAAATCAGAGGTCAGAGTAAACACTGTAAATAATGTAAATGTATTTTTAGTTCCACTTTTAAAGCTACATGTGAATAAAATATATATATATCTCAGTTTAATATGCAGAAACAACTATAACTAAGCCATTCGTAGACTGATTTCCTCAAAGACAGTAACCACTGCGGCTCTGAAGTGCTATCAAACCTCTGTTTGTTCTTAGGCAGGAGTCTGTGTAATTCCTGAAGAAAACTAGCCGTTAGCATTCACATTCATCTCTGTACTGTAGCAGTTGCTTGACTGGTGCAGATTTTGCAATAGAAATCTGCCATGTTCTGCTACCAGAGTGTTGCTTTTTCATCCAATAGGCTTAATGCTGAATGATACATGGGCAGGAAATCAGGTCTTATCACATCTGATTGTTGGCGATCTCTGGACTTTAAAGGTTACCAGCTAATCTATTGCCATTTTTTAATTTTAAAGTCTGAATTTTAGTTTGAAGTAGAATTAATTAATTGATTTTTAGCTATCAGTTAGTTTGTTTCCTGCTCTAATTTTTAGCACCATTTGCTTAAATCATTCTATGGAAATATATACTGCATGTGCTATTCTTATTCTTCTTCTTCTTCTTTATTTATTTTTTTTATTTTTTTTTATGTGTTCTACTTTTCTGGTTGTTATTTTTATATTCAGGGGTCCTTTTGTCACTTTTTTTCAGTGACAACTAGCACAAACTAGTCCTATTGGGCTTTTGTCCTCACCTTCTGTTAATTGCAGATGAGCAGGATACAGTATGTCTTGCAGCTTGCAGTCAAACATGATATCAAATTTCCTCATCCAGATATAATTGCAGAGGCAAGTCAATAATATTTATATTTTTAACCAGGGTGTTAGTTTTGAAACTTCCTTTTTTTTTTTTTTTTTTTTTTTTTTTTTAATGCAGAGTAACCTTTCATATGTGTAAATATCAAGAACATTTTGATTTTCCATTTCATTACCCCTTTAAATGAAGTGAAAATGACACTGCGGTGATGTTACTCACGATAATAATAATAAAATGCAATATTCATGCATAAGTGTCATGTGTCATGCATAAATAATAAAGAAAAAAAGTTAATACAGGAAAGAAATTGCCTATGCCTATAGTATACAGACAAAAGAGAAAAATAAGGGAGAGACTATGAAAGTAGGAGCTCTATTTGATAGAAGCCTGTGACAGGATTGACAGAGAACTGTTGCACTTCTCTGTCCTGCTGTCACTGCTGCTATAGGCCACAGTGCATCTAAGAGCAGATAAATGCATCTGGAAAAATCTCTTTTTGTACCTAGACACACAATAGCTCACGATGACAGTGCAGACACTGCCCTTTTGACTTGGTCTGACAGAAAAATGTCAATTGTTCATGCTGTTCAAGGCTTTTTATCTCTCTTTTTTTGTGAAAACATGCCTCTGAGATGAGAGGCATAATTCAGAATTTTTTTATTCTCTACATTCCCTTCTTTTGTTGCATTTGTTCTCATTTTGAGAGGAGAGAAAATGATTGCAAAGAAAGATGGGAAGAAAAGACACCAAAGGGCCTCTAAATGAATACTCTCTACCTCAGGTTAATGCACTTCATTAGAGGTCCATTTTTGCATGTTGTGCTTAATTTAACAGCCTGGTCGGCCTTGAGGGGAATTTATCTGACATTTTGTTAATGCCAAACCCTGCACAGGAAGCTTACAGTATGATTATGAGAACACTTGCAGTGTGTTTATGAGAGAGACAAGAAACTGAGTGAGAGACGCAGTGCTAGATACGAAGCTAGATCAGCCTGCTAATGATGAGTTAAAGCCCAGGGATTTGATAGACAGTGTGGAGGAAGCTCAGATGGAGAGACAGCAGAGCCTTCCGCTCAAGACCAGAAAAATGGCACAGCTTTTAAAGGGACATTCACGTAAGCATGCAGAGTTACTTTATATTGGACACTAATGAAAATTATAACTACAAAAATCTTTTTAATTAATTTTGTGTTTATTTTCAGTTGGATGTTTCTTTGTTTACTGGCATTCATATTTAGTTATTTTATTTATTATTCCATTAAATAAATTCCATGTCTCATCATTTGTATTTTATGGAAGCTTATATAATAGAATAAAACTATAAAATAAAAAAAGAATATTAAAACATATAAACATATAAATATAAATAAATGTAAAGAAATAGAATAAAATATTTATTTCATGGTGAAAAAAAAGAGAGATGTACACTCAGAATTGAGAGAAAAATACACTGCAAGACGTAAACTCAAAAATGAAATAAAAATAAAATAACAATAGGACAATTAGGAGTTTATAATTTACACTTGTGAGATATAAACTTGCAGTTCTGACTGGGGGAAAAGTCGAAATTGTGAGATTTAAACTCACAATTGTGGGGAAAAAAAGGGCCAAACTGTGAGGAAAAAGTTGCAATTGCCATTTTTTTCCATAACAGAAATAAGTCCATAGTATTTTTTTTTTTTTCTTTTTTTTTTTTGTATATAAATAATGATATATTAATGTCAGTAATAATAACTCTGATGAGGAGGACGTCAATAATCATGTCATTTCATGACCACATTTATGTATGAGACATCATATTAAAACCATACAGTTTTAATGCCAACAGATGACGAGATGAAGATAAGTAAGAGACAGAATCTTCATCATGAGGTGATTCCTTTAATGACTTCTGTATCAGTTTGAGAGCGTTCATCACATGCCGCAGTCTAAATGATGACTCAATTTCTCAAAATCTGTGTTAAAATCTCTGGGATTTTCTATTATTTATCATGTTATTATATCATGTTATTATTGGAATAAACGAGCATCCTTGGGGCTTTTTATATTCAGGCACACCATCTGGCTTTACAGACTGTTCGATTGAAGCTTTCTAGATGCCTCATTAATCTGTGATTCATGTTTTGATATTGATTGCAACACCATCGATTACATTCCGCCCTAGACTCTGTTCTCTATAGCTCTGCAAATGAAGGTCTGAAATGTTCTCCATCACAATGGAAGTTAGCATTTAAAGTTAGCTTTTGCCAAATTAATATGTTGATTAGACAATATAAAACCGTGCAAGAACCATATTTTATATAAGCTACCACAGCAATCTTAACACTTGAGGACATCTTTACAGCAATATTTGCAGATGAATGTCATGAAAATACTCGAAAACCAACGCATGGTACACTTTTAAAGGCGTAAGTAAAATAAAATAAAAATATTTGCTCATCCTTATGTTTCATTCATGGTCAAGGCGATCTGCTGAAGTTCAAACAAACATCAAAATGGGAAGAGCATACATTAAGAGCACGCAATAAATCAAAAGGAAGTGAAGCGTTTCTTCAGCTTGAAAATGTTTACACTATCAAAAAGGCCGTGACTTTGGTTGTGTGGTGTTTCTACCTGTTCATTTTCTAAAGTCAATACTTATTAGCACAGTCCTCAAACACTCCAACATCAGCAGAAGAAGGGACGGTGTAAACAGAATGAAAATATGCATTGTAGCAGTCAGAAGATTTAGAACTAATTATTGAGTCAATGCTGGCCAAAAAAAACTTTGCAGTTATTTCAGACTTAAACTGACAATGAGCAGAGGAAATTAGACTCATCATGACAGTGTGTTTATATAGATAGCTCCACTAAACGAGCTGGTGATATGAATGTAATGCCCTGAATTGAAATGATTCACATTATTACTGCTGATAAAATGCACTGACATGCTCATACACACCAATGAGACTAAACATTAAGGGATGGTTTAACCAAAGATAACAAATGTGTCATTATTTACCTAGCCTCATGTGACTCCAATCCCATATGGCTGTAATCCTTATGTTGAAATCAAATAATGTTCAAATCAAATAAATGTTTTGCTGAATGTAGAAGCTGTTCTTTGCAATACAATGCAACGGACAGATACTGCCGAGCTTCAAAAATGACACACGTACATACACACATTTATTTTTGTTTATTTGACCATGTTTAAAAGTAGTATTTCAGTATTTAAAAATGTCACATTTGTGCTATTTCTTTGTCATTATTTTGTCTCAATTATTTATTTATTTTTCAAAGTAAAACATAATAGACCACATACACCACCACCCATTTCTTTATGTAATCAGTGGGTTTTGTGGGTTAGGATAATAAAGTTTTAGTGGCTACTGAATGGTCACCATGTTGCTACATGTCTAGAAAACAACATGGAAAATTATTTCATTCATGCTAATCATGGGTTACTTTGACAGCTACTATTTATATTTTACCATTTTAATGGCGGCCTCCACATTTTCCTCATTGCATCCATAATTCATGGGGACAGTACATAAGTAACTGCATGTGGGTTGGGTTGGACCATTTAGATGTCAAACG
This sequence comes from Carassius gibelio, assembly GCF_023724105.1. Lineage (NCBI taxonomy): Eukaryota > Metazoa > Chordata > Actinopteri > Cypriniformes > Cyprinidae > Carassius > Carassius gibelio. Next base: position 21,227,495 of record NC_068413.1, on the reverse strand, counting down.
TCTAAGTTTAATGTACAGGAGGCGTTGGGGCAGCAGGCTCTTTCTATGGTCTCCAACATGTCTGGGTTCACAAGGGAGAAAGCATGCCAAGAAATTCAAGCACAGAGCTTGAATAGACACAGAGCACTCACTTTTGCATGCAGGAGAAACACTAAGTGCTCAGCACGTCCCCTGCGTCCTTCCGGAACAGTCCCTGGAATCTGTTTTATGCCTCGGCTACCATCATGCTTCTCAACACAAGAGCCATTTGCCACTTAATTGCACATTTACAGACTTCATGCACACAATGGCTCCGGGTCCATTGTATCTTGCATGCAGCTCAGCTTGCAAAAGTCACTTGACAGCCTGTAATTGTCATCTGTAATTGTTCCATGTGGCTTCCTGTTTGGTTTATTTATTTATTTTGGATGTAGGGTGTTATTTGAGGTATACTGCCATATAAGCGCTTTCTCGATCTTTATTGTTGTCTGAGAGTGCAGTATCAAATCACCTGGTATCTCGTGTTAGTCCCACATGTGGCTGACAGCTTTAACTTTTCAATCCGTTTAGGTTCATGCATGCAGATTAATCTTACAGACTCACTAAAAACACAGATAACATCCAAAGGCAACATGCTGGAAAACAATATATGCACTAGACCACTTACAGTTGTGTACTATCTTATGCTATTTATGGATGGTGAAGCCTTTGAGGATATTGCATTAAAATTGAACAACAACAAAAATAATAATAATAATAATAATAAAAGAAATAAAGAACCTAATGCAAATTGTTGTAAAGTGGCCACTCCTCTCCAATGCTCCAAGTTCTCTCCAGCTGCAATATGCTCATCCTTGCATAAAGCTACTATAAAGACACAATTTCACTTGCAAGTGTGCTCAAATATCCACAGGACATCATGTCTAATCCTCACAGTCCTGCTCATTAAATTTATGGGACAAATGTGAATAATTGACGAAGATAACAGAACAGCGATCTTACAGGAGTTTACTAGACTCTGCTCTGCTTCATCATGAATTATAAAACCAAACAAAGTTCAGCGTGGGAAGGTCAGATGAATAATGAATAATGCTGCTCCTCTGGGATGAAAAAAGGAACCTGATTTACTGTTTGGTGTATTTAGTGGAGTCATCAACTAACTTGTATATACCAGACAAACGTGATCTAACCTTGTTGAACACTGATCCTCTACTGTGCTTAGTGCTACTAATGACAGAACAACAAACACAACCACAAGATGTCTGCAAACACTTTGTTTCAATGAGCATTCAAGCATGTCAAACCCTTTCGATGTTTGCAGAAAATAAGAGATGTTAACAGGTACATGCTGCCCTCTGTATGGATGGTGGAGTCTCATCCAGGCTCTTGGAGACAGCAGATCAAATATAATTATTTATTAGAGTAAAATATGTATCTGACAGCAGTTGCATGTCACACTGTAACACATTGGTGAGTTGTTCATAGAATACTCTAGACAATATACACATTAGTGCTGTCATAATACTTGATCCTATAATGCTGGCCCTTGCATCTAGCATCAGTCATGCACTTAAAGTAGCAATTAATGCTCTTATCTCTGCACATAAAGTTGATATATAATAGGTGTAGTACGGCAAATATTTTTAGCTGAAACCATAGACCTTGGTGACTCATAAAATGATCATGTTGTATCAATAATAATGCAGGTTTATTGCACAGACCAATTGTTTTACTTTACCTTAATATATCTTCAATACATCTGCAGGAGGTGTTAATTTTTCTGTTGCCTGTGTACTGTATGCTTTCTTTCTTTCTTTCTTTCTTTCTTTCTTTCTTTGAGTGAAATTGCATTTTATAAATCACCACGGACCACCGTTTCAGCTAAAAATATTCTTTACTGTTTTACTGATTTAAAAAAGGTAATCTAAATCATGGATGGAATGAGTAAATTAATAACAAATCTCATTTTGTGGAGATTTTTGGGTCTGCTGCAGGTGCTACACCAAAAGCAACAACTAAAGGTTTGGCAAACTTTCTCACATTTTAATCCTCTCATTAGTCTGCCTGGTGCTTAGAAATAATAGCATCTTTGAAGCGTTCTGCTTTTCATCTCTCTGTGAATGAGTGAGCAGACCACACTTTTGAACATAATGGGTGTAGCTGATATGAGAATGTGCCAATCCTGTTCTTTTGTCTGATGTGAGTCAGTTATATAAGCGCAGAAGTCATGTTTTATTTTAGTGTCAATAACTGGTGTTTTTGCACTGGAGAGTTTTGAGTTCTGACAGTTAAAATATGTTTTCGAACTACAATGAGCTCTTTTATCTCAAAAGATCAATGAAATTTCATTTTGCAAGATATGACCCCTTATAAAAGAACCACAGACAGTCTTAAATTAATTCACTAGCTTGAATTAAATGTCTAAAATTATTTTTTCCACTTCAAATGCCTTTGTTTTTGAAAAACATTAATCAGCTTGGAATATGTTTACAGACAGATCAGAAGAGCAACATCAAAAATTTAAATTCCTCATAAATATTATTTCTGTATCATCCCCAAAATAGATGTCTCAAATTTGAATGTGTATTAGAGAGGGAATAGATCACTTCTCTGTTGCTTTTTATCCTCCCAGCTGGAATACTTGTGATCTTTCTACATTATGTTGTACTATATTATTTAATAATGAATACATTTTATTTTCTGATTGGGAACTATAGGCCTGTAAGCAAGGCCTGTGACTATAAAGGAGCTGCTTACGCATGAAATTATGTTGTGAGTCTTCAGGAATATAATTCATTTCCCAAAGCACTCTCACATCTTACAGCAATCTCACTTATCAGACTTCCAATCAAATATCCCTCCACATGAAAAGAAGGCACTGGGTGCTCCTGACAGACTCCTCCTGCGATACCAATCCTGCTGCAAACATGTGCGGTAACACTGTTATCTCTTGTGCATCTCATAACAGATATTTGTCATTTTACGGGCCAATAGTATCTCACAGAAACAAGGCAATATGTCTTGCAAATATCTTTTCACACACTGGTCTGAATAAAAGGAACCATAAAGGGGTCACATCTCGAGAAAGCAAATGCTCCTTGATCTTCAGAAGTATATGTCGTGTACTTTGAAAACATTCTGCAACTTTTAGAACTCAGTGACTTTCTTTAACTGGCTTTATCCATTTCTATGACTTGTCAGTGTATGCATGAAAGCATATTTAATTAGGTAATACCTTATTTGCATATTTAAACTTGTAATACAAAATTATCTTTATGTACCATGATTAATCAACTGGAGAAATATGGATATATCTATTACACATATGTTTGCTATGCATATCAGTAGATAAAATTGCAATTTTGAATAAATGGAAAACAGAGTTATGATGTCTTCTTGCTGCAAGCTGCTTGTCAAATTAGGCCACTTGTTACAGATTTAAAACACTAAAAGGTCTTATTAATCTTAACCATTGAGAGAAATTCTATTTTGAAGAGTAGCACTGCAAATGTAACATTTCCTATTGCAGCCACAGAAAAGATAACCCCATTATTATTTACATGTCTTGTGAGAAAGAAATTAGTTCTCGTGAGAAACACCGCAGCTTTTCTCACAGTGAGGGGTGAGATCGCACACAGGGCAGGATATGGCAGAGTATGTGCTCATACTCACTTGTGAAGCTTAATGCTTTGAAATGGCACCAGCAGAAAAAAAAAAAAATCTTCTTCCCATCCCCTCTCTCTCACCCACTCTTTTGGCTGCTCCCCTGCCTTTCCTTCTCACCACAGGGAATGACATTTCTTGGAAGTTGACAAGCTCTACTTTGACAGGAAGGGTCACAAAGAACAGAGATACTTTTGACAAGCGTACCAAAGTTGGGGCAATGAACCAAGAGAGTCAATTAAAAACTAAGTGGACCCTATTTGATAATTACTTTGAGCGCTACTTTCCAGATGCTCAAGGTGACTAAATAATTCTTTGTGAAGGAGTTAATAATACTCAAAGCAGCAAGGCAAAGGAAACTCATTTGAGGGTGACGGAATAAAGCAAAGTAATTGCTCAAAGGCTGACCGTGTATTAGGACGCCAAACGAGCTGTATATTTCCATTGGGCTTTGTCTCGACTGTTGACCATCTATGGGGCGAGCTACTTTACAAACAAGAGCTGTGGTTTTCCAGTGTTTCAACACACTATGTGGAAAGCCTTATTCAGTATTCAGAGACAATACTATAGCCAATAAATATATTTTCTCACTCTGTTTGCATTTCTTCAATTTTCAATTCAATGTGCTTTTCTGACATGACAAATATTGTTAAAACAGGGAAAGCTAGATTTGTACATTTTCTGATGAAATTGTGAGTGGTGTTTGCTTGTGCAAAAATGATATTGGTAGCTGGAACTTTTTTTTGCAGAAAATGTTCTGGGTGGTTTTAATGGCATTACTAGGGTGTAAAGGACAGTTGCTCTGCAGTTGCCAAGGTGTGTTATGAGTAGTTAGTAGAATTTTTAGGCTGTTGCTTATGTATGTATAAAAATTATACTTTAATATGTAAGCAAGGGGTGGAGTCATGTAGTGATGACAAAGTAATTTGCTCCCAGAAAACAAGTGCAATGTGAGAATTAAAAGACCATGTATTTCTCTTCCTGAATAGACCTGACTCTTCTTTAATGTCCTCTGCCTTTATAAATAAACATTTATGAATGCATGACAGCTTATATATTCATATACTGTATGCAAAAGCCGCACTATTTAAGATATCACTGACATCAGTATAGTATAGTGAATATAGTGAGCCATGTGAGCCCAGATATATCTTTAGGACCTTGCATAGACTCGCCTTAGGTGATCATAAAACAAAATAACACTTCACCAACAACAGAAAAACAATGGTATTAAAATTGTTGTCTGCTAGAGACTTGTCCAATGGATTGGATCCATCTGCCGCACCCGGCCTGGATGCCTGTGTACTCACTTTCAGATTCTAGGCCGAAGCAGCACACCAGACTTATGCAGTTGCATAAACTGTTCATTAATATTTAATTTAAAATTGATAGCGTTACCTACACAAAACTTTTACTTTTATTTTAATTATAACACATAAATAACATCACTTAACAAATCTATAAACATATCATTATTATGAAAGCAATTTTAAAGTCCATTAAATAACTAGCTTGACCAATCTGGAATGAGGACAATTTTGTTTAAAGAATGGTTCTACAATAAGTGTAGATAAAATAACACATTTTGCAAACTTACTTGAATGAATTAGGCATTTATATGTACACTTGGATTGTAACATCTAATAAATAAAGGTTATAACTTAAAAAAAAAAAAAATATTTTAATATTAGATTGGTAAATGGAAAAGTTCTGGAATTAAAAATGTTGTACTTAAATGATTTTATTGTTATTATTATTATTACTTTATTTTATTGTATTATTTAATTTATTTTATATTATTATTAATTACACTATATATATATATATATATATATATATATATATATATATATAAATGGTAAATGGACTGAATTTATATAGCGCTTTCAACAGACCACATGGCCATCCAAAGCGCTTTACAATTTGCCTCACATTAACCCATTCACACACCGACTGCGGTGTCAGCCAGTCAAGGCACCATCCAGCTCGTCGGGAGCAGCTGGGGTTAAGTGTCTTGGTCAGGTGGAGCCGGGGATTGAACCACCAACCTTCCGGTTTGTAGACAACCTACATGAACCACTGAGCCACTGCTGCCCATATATATAAATATATTATTAGTATTAAAGAGCCAGTAAGATGAAAATTCTAAGCTTCCTATCACTGTTTATAAGTCCTGTACAATAGGTTTAAATCCAAGGTTAAAAAACATTGTCATTTTGTCAAAATATCATTTTAAAATTACCTCAATTCTCAGAGATCCCCAAACGGTTCTTGCGAAGCTGTTCAAAAGATTCAGTTTCCTTTAACCCCACCTTTCGGTAGCATACTGTGTTCTGATTGGTCAACTGACATAGTCAGTTTTGATTGGTTGTTCAGCACACAACTTCATGGTAAACAATGCGGTAGCATCTTTTTGAGGTGAATTATGTCTTATTCCTCTCATCGCGAAGCAAACAGTAAAATAAAAAACTTGAACAGTCTCGCTGCTTTTTCTTCTGTGCGTGCGTATTCAAGCCGCACGCTTCAGTTTGAATCTGAATAACGCGTTCAGCGCGGGGGCATGGTCACATTAAATATAATGAAGGGAAACGTGACATCGTGTTGTTTTCATATGGATTACTTTATCACAGAATATCTGTTAGCAGCACTTGTTACACTTCATTTTAATGACGTGTTTGTAAATGAACATCAGCACAGAAAAAGGCTGCAGACAGCACACATACTGATAAGACGCTAGGGAGAAAACAAACACATGACTTCATAATCATACTTTGTGTTGTGATTCGGAGATGCTTGTTGGTCTAAATAAAGTTGGTAATGAACCCTCTTTTATGGCCAAATGCTTTGAAAATCCAGCCTTGTACTCACCGAGATTAGAAAAGCAGTCATCAGTGAAATGTTGTGAACACAACAAAAGGGATATGTTGTACTGCTCTGTTATTTTGGTAAAAATAAATTTTAGCCATTGGTTCTTCTGATCTTCATTCTTTGGCAGTGAAAATAAAACAAACTTGACTTTACAATTAAAAACACACTGTCTCCTCGACATGATGCTATCAACCAGAGCGTCTGTGTGGGGGGTGGGACAGGTCAGAGTTCCGTTTCTCCCAAGACGGTAGGCGGAGATTATTATGCAAAGTGTTCCTAGTGATGTACATAGAGATGGGCAAAAGATTTGAAATCTATAATGACTCGTTTCAGCGATTCAGAGTCGACTCCTTACTTTAGAAGAAGTGTGCATAACTTTATAAATCGTGTACTTTTGGTTGAATTACTTTGCACATTATTTACACTGATGGACAACTACATCATACACTGTAATACAGGTAATTTTTTATTTCCCATCTGTGTGGCTCTTTAAATTATTAAAGCATATTGTTTGAAAGACTATTTACTTGTTGTTATTTACCCATTTAGTTCTGGCACATTAAGTGGCTGTGTCCAGAATGATTGAAATTTAAAAAGTGTGTATCATCGTAATTAAAGAGATAGTTTACCCAAAAATTACTCAGCAAATGCACAAGTATAAATCCTGCTTAATCAATGGCAGGTCTAGAAACGGAAGAACTTTCCTTACAGAAGAATAGAAGTAGCGGAGGGGTGATCTTTTATAAACTGCTACCTGTAAAAAGAGCAGCATGCCCCTTTAAAGCAGTAAGGCATATGGTCAATATTCAAATTTAGTCAACAGGATTTGCCTTTGTCCAGATAACGTTAAGCATTGTTACAACTTTAAAAGCAAATTTACGATCTGCACATTAAGTAACAAGACCATTACCGATACACTAGTTAGCTTGAGCAACAGCATATCACATTTATAACAACGTGTGTTAGAAATTTTCGAATAAGTTTAATGAAAGCATTCCCAATAGATGAGCCTGAAGCAGAAGGCCTGTTTAATGTTGACAGCCTTGACTACAGATTAAAACAAGGCACGCTGGTAAATTAAACTGGTAATGACAGTGTGACAATACGATAGCATGGCTAGCAAATATAACTGAACAATTAGCCTTAGACAATGAGCAATATTTGAAGCATGTTTGCAAACATAGCATTAGGAAATAAAATGAAAGAAACTTTGCTTTGCTTCGTGAAGACATTCAGATATGATTAAAGGTGAAATGGCCAGTTGTTACATGGATGCTTTAACCCTTCATGAATTTCTTTTTTTTTCTTTCAGCAGAGAAAGCGGATCTCCGCTCACTCAGATCACGTCAGTCTATTGGCTTGACAAAAAATGCAAATTTTCTACAAAATGGTTGCAAGCATTGTTACTCCCACTGCTTCGCTCCCAGAGGGCTCTCTTTGAGGAGGGAGCTTTCACTATCGCTTCTCGCTGTGCCTGCCCCACTTTCACCAATGTGGAGCAACGACTGTGTTCGTGGGTTTCGCTTATGGTTCTGGTGAAGGGAAAGTAGACGGGCGAGTCCCTATCTTCTTGACTAACCACCAGATCACCCTCTCTCTGTGTTTTGGAAGCCTGAGCTGTGGTCCTTCCCTCCGGGGGAGAGGGCAGGGCACTCTGCCTGTCTTTCTTTGAATAGATTGATATGAAGGGTGTCGCTGAGCTTGCAATTGCACAAGCATCAGTTGCAGAAGCATTTTATGCCTAGTATTATAATGAGCAGCATTAATGAGGAGTGGAGCTCGCGTAGTCTGCATTCAAAACATAAGGGTCTGATTATGCTTTACCCACTGTTAAGCACTCCACTCTCACCAGACAAGCTCAGAGGAGTGTGTCTGTGCCTGTGATCTTGAGATTCCTGTCATGGCGGCGGCTAGATCACGGGGATTGCACATGATCTGACGGACGGGTTGGAGACGGCTCTTTAAATCTACATCAGCATTCCCTAGATGTAGAGCTCGTTCTCGAGGCTCAGAAGCCCACTCTGTGGTTTCTTCTCCATCTGAGTGATAGCTCGCTGCTGCAGCTATTTTTCTCCAAGGAGATTGATATTGTTTGTGTGACCAGGGAAAGTCATGAGTGGCCACCCTGCCTGCGGTCTGAGGAGTGGTCGCCATCTGAAATGGCATATAAACTTCCTGGAGATGCTGGCCGTGAAGTGGAAACTGTACACCAGCTGGACCCGGTTAACTGTCCGATTGGTACAGTTCTGGAGTTCCTGCAGGGCTATTTATTCACAAAGTTGGCCCACTCCGCCCTAGAGGTCTTCGTGGTGGCCATTGTGGCCTTTGCCGGCAGCCATATCACCCTGGAGCCCAAGACCGGTTGCCCACTGAAGCTAAGCAGGGCTGAACCTGGTCAATACCTGGATGGGAGACCTCCTGAGAAAACTAGGTTGCTGCTGGAAGAGGTGCTAGTGAGGCCAGCAGGGGGTGCTCACCCTGTGGTCTGTGTGGGTCCTAGCGCCCCAGTGTAGTGATGGGGACACTATACTGTCAAAAAGCACCGTCCTTCGGATGAGACGTTAAACAGAGGTCCTGACTCTCTGTGGTCATTAAAAATCCCAGGATGTCTTTCGAAAAAGAGTAGAGGTGTGACCTCGGCATCCTGGCCAGATTCACCCATTGGCCTCTGACCATCATGGCCTCCTAACAATCCCCATATCTGCTGATTGGCTTCATCACTCCGTCTCCTCTCCACCAATAAGCTGGTGTGTGGTGGGCGTTCTGGTGCACTATGGCTACCATCGCATCATCCAGGTGGATGCTGCACACTGGTGGTGGATGAGGAGATACCCCCTGACCATGTAAGCGCTTTGAGTGTCTAGAAAAGCGCTATATAAATGTAAGGAATTATTATTATTATTATCACGCCCCTCTCGGTGGCCAATCAGTGGAAAGACACTGTTCTTACATTTTTCTCCACGGTGTGCAGATTCCCGCTGTGTTGCAGCCTTTTACCACGGCTCTCCCGTCCGCAGCATAGTTTGAGGCTGTCTCTGCTAGCGGCTTAGGTTGTGTGATGCACATTAATTAATTTTCAAGTAAAGTCAGTAAATTCAGGTTTCCGCGGCTATAGTTTGTTAAGCAATGTTATGACCTAATTATGTCAGATGTCAAACAAGGCGTTTTTTCCAAAGTTTATCATCCACACTGAAATGTCTGAAAGCATTACATTTGCCTTACTGTGCGTGTACAAACCTCACTGAGATGACACAAACATGAGTTTCATGAGGATCAATTCATTATGGAAATATTTCACCATTCACTGGCACAGTCACTCAGAATTTATCTAAAACGCAACTGCCCTTGTGTTTTGCCACAGGATGGCCATCATGAGTAACTTTTCTGTCTTTTTTAGGACTGTAATATGAAAAGGGTGCAAAGTAAATATCTTTAACAACAGTGTGAAAGTGAATAACACAACTTCATTTGTATAAAAGTGTTAAAAGCAAGCGCCAACCTTCTGCTCCCTCACTTGAAACCAACACGGAAGGGACTAAAACTGCAATTCATTGACTGGCCACTTGGAGGCTGACTCCAAAAAGGAGTCAATCTCATAGACTGCACATGTTAAAATGCCAACTTTACAGCAGGAAAAAAAAAAAAAAGTACAAAAGCAGCCTAGTACAAAAAAAATCAAAAACTATTTTGGTGTATAAGCTAATTTGCCCTTCGTAAAACTGTGAGGGGGAGAATTATTTTTATAACTCATCCGTTTAAATTATATTAAGCTTTTTTATTAATTAAGCTAAATTATATTATGTTACGTTCCCACTCTTTAACTAGTCTAGGGGAAATGGAGGAATACCTAACAAAGAAAAGGAAAATCCACATGGAGCCTCTCGTCCCAGTCCCAGCTCTGAAGAACACTGCCAACCACCAAAGGATCCACTATAATTTGATTTATTATACTTCTTTAATACATGCAGGAGTAGCAAGAACAAAGCAAACAGGCTTCAGGAGGGGGCATAGCCAAAATAACAAACAAAACAGCAGCTTACTCCATTTTGAAACTAACTTACCTAGCACAGGGGAAAATAAATAACAAAAAGACAATATACTTCCTTAACTACCTACCTTTTCCAAATAAACAGGAGAAAAGGAGTTAAAAGAAATGGGCACCCTCCTCCCTACAAGTTATAAAGTAAACAACTTAAATATTGAAGACAGGACTACAGAAGTATTAGCAATATTGAGTGGAGTTCAACAGTCTAGGTGGGAGCAGCAAAGCAACAGTACACAAACTGAAACTCTAGCACAAAATTGGCATTACGCATCAACTAACAACAGTACCAAAACCACAACACTAGTCTGGGGCTGCAGAGAGGGTCCATGCAGGGAGAGGGAGATGGCTCAATCTTTCTCCTTTCCTCTCTCCTCCAACTGTGCTTTCTCGGTGCTTTTATAGCTGGTTCGTCTCTCTGGAGGAGCCAGTGAATGAGTTGATTGGTCATCACGAGTATCAGGTGTCAGTAATCAGCTCCTATCAGCACAGCACAGGAGAGAAAAGATGACTGAGAACAAACAAAAGCTCTTGACTGACCCCAGAACAGTACAACCTACGTCACAGGACGTAACACTTAAAGTTCTGCATAACTAAGGGCTCAGCCACTTGAGTGACAGGTGGATTGCAGCTTCTGCCACCACCGCCGAGCTAGATGACCGTGGTTTTAGCAACCAGTTCCCGCCTTTTTGCTCATTTTCGATTATCCACAAGTGACGCTCAGTGATGCGCTGCTAATTTGGCAATGGCCACCTCTGTCCACTTTTGGCTTTGGAAAACAATGGATGAAGTCACGGACACTATGTCCATGTTTTTATACAGTCTATGGTTACAAGACTAAACATGCTTCAACAAGCCTCCATTTCCACAGTTCATACAAACAGCATTTTTAAATGTATCTGCTCTGGAGAGCATCTAAAAAGACTGGAAGCCCAAAATGAAAGGAAAATACTGTTTTCAATGGAAATGTATTAATGTGTACAAGGCTTGAGGAATTGCGTAAATTAGCAACCAATTGCTAAGTCAGCAACACCGTAGGCTACCCAGGCATTTTTATCTTGTCCTGTTAAATGTTACTAACCCTTCCACTTTCCTGTGGCCTAGAGCTAAAGCAGCCAAAGCAAGCACGAAGCTGCTTCTACTTGCAACACAGGCCCGCACATCTCTGAATTTCCATCCTTTTACTTCTAACCCCCTTTTTTCATTTCAGTGGCCTCCAGCTCTTGTAGCAGATGTTAGCATGAGGCTGCCTCTGCTAGCACTGCAGGCCACACAGGCTCTTCAGGACAGTGGACACCCCCTTTCCACGACCACCAGCTACAGCAGCTGAAGCAAACATAAGGCTGCCTCCATTTGTAACACATACCCACATCTCTTCTGCTCCCTTATGCTACTAATAACCATCTTTCAGTTCAGTGGCCTCCAGCTCCCGTAGCAAAGGCTAGTCTGAGGCTGCCTCCGTTAGCATTGCAGGCTGCACACAGGGTCTTCAGGGCTTCCTTTTCATGGCCTACAGCATGTGAAGCAAGCACAAAGCTACACTCCACCTATGTATCATCAGGATACCTGTTTAAACAGGGTGTTGCTGGTTACACGTTATGGGATTGCAAGCGGTAGCCCCTGTGTGACAGTCCAAGACTTAGTATGATGCTAGGCTCTTGGGCGTATCTCAATCTATTCTTGATTCCAAGCCTTGAGCTCTAACCCGAGCCCAGTAGTCTGGCCTTAACAGGTAAGTTTGGATATGTAGTCTAGGCCTTTGGCCATAAGGGATAATGTCACAGAGAGCTGTCTAACATCCCAGGGGCAACTCACATGGAAATGGTAGAGTTGGTACTTAGTGCTCACCATGGTTCTGGACTGTTCTCCAATAGTGTGGGTATACAGTTCCCCATAGTGACCCCTAGAGGATTCAGTTTGAAGTTCCCTTGAAAGGGAACTTCTCAGGTTACTTATTTAACCATGGTTCGCAGAGTAGAGAATGAGACATTGCATCCGCTAGCTTCCTGCCATGCTTCGGATTCAAGCTTCTGATGAAGAAATGGATGACATGTTCTCCCTACGCCTATTTATACTATAGTCGCACCAGTAGTGACGTCATGGGCTGTCGCCAGCCAACGTGTTGTTGGTGTTTTTCAGTGTATGCTTCAGACACGACGATGAGGCATTCCCCATAGCAACCCCTAGATGATGAAGAGTCTTGTTCCCTACTCAGGGAACCATGGTTACATAAGTCTTACACATGAATTTAACATTTTTAAAATATCATTATGAACTTTCTAACTAAAATACTAAAAAGTAAAAAAAAAAAAAATATATATCTATGCTAACAAGAAATATTTAATCAAAAGAATCCCATATATCCACATCTCTTGGTAAATTATCCATTGTGATTTGTTGTCATCACAGCCCAAAGCACAGCACAGCAGACTGACAGAATTGCAGCCTTACCACTGTGTGATGTCACATATAACATATGAATACAAAGCAAAACCTTGATTAGCTGGTTTTAGTTGTGTTTGATTACGGTTGGAGCTAAACTCTGCAGGACAACGGCCCTCCAGGAACAAGTTTGGTGACCCCATGCTTTAGGGATTCATCCATATATTTAATTTCAGTATTTAGTGTTTGATAACTTGCTGAAGTGCAAAGATCAATATGACATTTATTATAAATGGGTTTATGTGAAGATTTTTTAAGTTCATTTAAAGTGGAAGATTCTTATTTAGTTTTTTCTTTTTTCTTTTTTATTCTAATAAATGCTGAAATTGATAGCTCTCAGTTATACTGGAATGTTAATATAGTCAACATTACATTTAGTCAATCATTAAATATTAGGGGAGAAAATAACAATTTCCTGGATACAGTAGTATTGATATCAGTAATACTCACCTTCATTCAAAAAAGTTTTCATTTTAAAAAGTATAAAAACATACCATCTTAATGTTGTTTCTACATTAATTTGAAGATTGAATGTGAACAGTTCTCTCTATATACTATTTCAAAAGATTCTTTATTTGTATTTGTGTCATTTAAAAAATCCTTACTTAAAAATCCAAAAAAAGTAGTATTATTCATTAGTGAAAGGTGTTGGTATTTTTTGTGTTAAAAGAATCTGATCTAATACTAAAGCTGCCAATAGAATACAAAAATGTAAATGTAAATAAATATACACACAGAAAAGTATTTTTTTAAAATTTAATGTTTTACATTGTGTGTGTGTGTGTGTATGTGTGTGTGTGTATTTGGCAGCTTTATCATTTCATATCCCCTGAATGTTAACCTCTATTGTTAATTAGCTCAGAACACAGTTCACTTCTCCTATCATCAGAAGTCAAGTCAACTGTCAGACCCATGTTCATTCGACACACAGAGCAGATGGTCCTCGAATCATACTTCAAATCGATAACGTACCCGCTTGTTATTTTCTTCTGACTGGATCCCTGGTTGGATCTCGATTCCCCTGACTGCTAATACAGCAGCTCTTGTTGATCACATGGACGTCCCCTCCTCCTCTTCCTAAAGAATGAAGTAATTAGCAGACTCATTGTACAGTCATGCTCGGATGCTCTCTTTCCCCGTCTGTGTAATACACAGAAAGGACTTTATTACTGATGCAGACACAATTTCACACACTCTTATCAGCAGGTTTGCAGAGCCCAGTCTCAGGTGTGTCTCCATGCGGCCAGGGGAGCCAGAACAGATTAAGGGTCATCATAACAAACAGAATGTTTACCAATCAGCCGGATATCACACCAGTCACAAACACCGTCTGGCACAAAGGTAGGGGGCAACTGTGGATTTGTTCTGGGGCAAGTTAGAGGTTAATACATATCGCTTCTGTTTCAATATGCATGTTTATCTGATATAAAAATTAAAAAAAAATCCACACCACGTGTACATGAATAGAGGGTTATGAATATTGATTAGTACTTTTGGGAAATCCACTGTGATAATTAGGTTTGAACATTCAGATTTTTCAGGCTTTGTCAAAAACAGAGCTCAGTTGCCAACAGACATCTCATTATAGTCTTCAGCATCTGGGGTGTATTCCAGAAAGGAGTTTCAACATACTCTGAGTTAAAACTTGAACTCTGAGTTGACTTACAGTGAAATTGGAAACTTCTTAGGTTCTTAATCACGTGGACTTTAAGATGCCTGCTGAACATTGAGCCAAATCATACATAGAACTCAAATGTAATAGGACCACATATACGTCAGCTTGATAGATCCTGTGTTCATAATAGTGCCAGTCCAAAGAGTGAGCCATGTAAAGATGAGGTGAGAGCAATGATTCTCTGCATCTGCAGCCATGGAATCTAAATGATTGAATTGTACTGAAATGCCAAGGTTAGTAAAATTATCTAATAAAGTAATTAGTTTTATGCAGAAAGCATACAAACACAAGCATAAATATCAGAACTGTAAAAAATAACTATTCTCTGGCTAACTCCCCCAAAAGCTTGATAGACTCCATTTAACCATAGGAACCTGACGTGTTCAACTTTTCAAAAGAAAACAGATCGCATGAAATACAAGTTAAAGTAGTTTTAGTAATGTATGGCCTAGGACAAAGATAGAAACAACTATCTTGGATCATTACCCTTGCAGAAGGATAAAAATGCTTTACATTTAACAATGATGCTTTACTAGTAAATTAAACTTCAATAGCCATTGAAACCATAAAGAAATTCCTTACACAAAATTTTTTGCAGAACTTTAAAGCAGATTATGAATGAGCATACACAGTCCAGGACATTAAATCACGGGGCACAAACTAAATTAACCGTAGTAGTAATTATAACCTCCAAGTCCAGACATTGATGAAGTTTATGAGGAAATCCAGAGATGAAGTCACCTATGATAGGAAGTACATAAAAACAAAAGTCTATAGAAAGGCCTTGTCGAGTGCAAGTTCCAAGATGGAATAATTTAATGCTCACCACACAGAAAGATGCCAGCTAGTTATAAGAGCAAACTAACGCCACATACTGTAGCTATGCTAGATCGATTGAATGTGTGAGTAACTTTGCAGAGAATGAAACTGTATGCCCAAGTGCCACGTGCATATAACAAAAATTATACTTATAATGATGTAGGCTGATGGAGTCGAGACGCAGAAGGAGACCTTGGTTCTGTCTGCAGGTCCGGAAAGACTTAATTCATGCAGGTTCACATGAGCATACAGATGAAATATTTTGTTGATTGAGACCCAAGCAGCACCGATTCAACAGCTCCGAAAAGCGCAGTTGTTGTGACGAAAGTGTTGGTTAGATCTATAAATGCCAGGTACAGATCCTTATGCTGTTCTCTACATTTTTATTGCAGAAGTCTTGCAATGAAGATCATGTCTAGAGTGCCACGGTTGAACCTGAAGCAATATCATCTGCCACATTTGAGAGAAGATGACTAATCATTACACAAGCAAGTAGTTTACCTGCATAGGAGAAAATGAAGATGCCTCTGTTATTGCTGCAGTTTACCATGATGGTAAAATCCTTCCACTGCTGTGGTATTTTTCCAGAGGTCCAAGCAATGGTAATAAAATAATGCAAACGATTCAGAAGACGAGGTCAGCAGATGCCTTAATGATGGTATTGGTAAGTATTAACCACTCTTCAGTAAGCGAAGATGTGGACCTGTTTTCAGAAAGAACAGGATCAGGAAGGGACTGTAGCTTAGTGGAAATTGCATTGGGAAGTACACTTGATGGCAGGGTTATTTGCAAGCCTTACAGTTGAGAAGTCGTCTCTATGTGGAATCTCACAGACTTGCTCTAGTGGACAAGATATCATTCATGTCTGAGTGATGTACAATCAAATAATTCAATAAAATGTCAACAATTACAGTAGATCTGGGATGCATCCAGGTGGTCTTTTGTTGATTTCTCATCTGAAATAAGGTTTTGGTGATTGTTAGATTGAATTGAGCACAGATGTATATGAGATAAAGACCACTGTCGTAGGGGTCTCCAGCTCTGTGTCTTCCTATGACCCCACTCCAATTATGGAAGTCGGACCTTACATGTCCATTGAAATCACAGAGTGGGACAGATTTGTCATGGGGAGGTAAAATAGCAAACTACTGCAAAGAGTGCTTCATAAAAACTGCTCTTGGTTGCATAATCAGATGTAAGAGTATAAAAGCATAAGAACTAATGATTGTCAAAGAGCAATGTTTCATCAGTGGGATGCACAGTGTCATTAATATTTCACATACAGCTACTGGAGTCTCTGTAAGTATGTTTAACAGAAAGGTATTGAAGGTAAAACCAACACTATTTTGTTGTTGTTGTTTTGTTTAAGTTGTTGGATGTTTTATTTTATTTGGGGGTTGCATTCCAAAAGAAGGTATAGCCCTAGCCAACTTCTGTGAGTGATTCTTTGTCCTGTAACCTAGTCTTGCTCAAAGCAGCAATCTCGATGTTGTATCTGTTTAGCTTAGCAGTTACTAATGCAGTATGACTTGGGGGGCCTTTCAGAATCGGTGTCAAGCAGTGTTAGGGTGTTCCATGTAAAAAACATTTTAAGTATGTTTGTCTGTTTTAAAATTTTGTCCAAAAAAAAAAACAGTTGTCCCAATAGGAGCGGCGGCCCATCTGGGGGAGATGGATGTTTGGACTATCTTTTCTAGGTCCCTCCTTGTATGAGGTGAGCAGTGCAGAATTCTGAATAGGGCTGCTCAGCCATTAGGAAGCTGGCAAAGAAGCCTGCTGTTCCAATCCCAGGTTCCAATGACCACCTGGCTGGTGCCGCCTGTGTCCAGATTCTGGACTAAAGACTTCCAGCTACATCCTGAGCCTGTCTCTGTCGCACATGAGGTCTGTAGCCACAAGACTTAGAAATATAATAGCAATGCAAATTCCCTATATTTAAAGTAGAAGAACATATTTAAAGTTGAGGTAGGTTGTGCAGTCCTTTGTCCACTACATTGGACTACCTACATGGATGAAAGCACAATTACCATTTAAGATCAACAAACTACTGTATAAGATTTCAATTTAAATTGAAAGCATACATCTAGACTATCCGCTGTCATTTTCAAAGCACAATGCAAAACTGTGACATTTCATTCACTGATGCTCTTCAATCTGCAGCGCTAAACCTGGAAGCACATATACTTAGTTGCCAGCGACCCAGCAAAATAAAAGTCAGCTGATTTTAAGGTTGAAAATTATGAAAATTCATATATATTGTAACACCAATGAGCGGATGGTATTCAACCATCTGTTCCATGTTAATGAATCCTGACCCTGTTGACACATTCTACACTCAAAGACCAGAACGTGAGTTAAAGAAAAAACAAGGACTTTCGTTTTACAACCCTCTTACAACATAACTCACCACCCTGGGCGCCGCCATGACGGCAATGTCCTGGCGAGGATGAGAGTTATAACACCTTGGAGACTATCCAGAGATGCGATATCGAACTTCAAAAGGGGAGACAAACACCCCCCCCTTTCTGATCGCACATTCCAGTGAAACAGACGCACACGCAGTCATGAGACGCACACACACTCAAAAACAGGCACAAGCATTTTTGCTGGCCCATGGACCTTCTTTTACTAAAACTACCTCTAAATGTATTTTAATGTCTCCCTTTTTGTGCTCAAATGTATGTATGCGGCATAGTGGAGTATATGAATGTTACTGTGTGTTTAATGCAAACTTTAGATGCATTTAGTTAATAGTAAGTCTGTATCTTTGGATACGGGACTGGTAAAATCATAGTTTTTAGTGTCGGGATAATCGTAAAAACACGACTGTAACGAATCTTGATAGCAAATTACAAAAAGATGCATTGTTTCAGAGGAACGATCTTGCTTAAGAAAAATGTTTAACTTTGACATCGCCATAAATTAGACCAGTGGGCGGAGATCAGCAAACAAAGAAGATTTTTCCCGCCTTAGTTTGTTTACACTTCATTGGCTCATACTAAAAAAATAGGTGTAAACCTAGAGTTACTTAAAAGCTCAGGGAAACCTGTATTCTGGGCATTCCGCCAGAGAGAAAAGAGGATTCCCAGCTTTGCAACCGGACTTCAAGAAGTTCTCCGTTATTCTTCTTTACTTTTCGTTTCATTCTAAGTTTTCTTTATTGTCTGCTGATATTTGACTTCGTTCAATTGCCTTCACGAGCCAAACGAACTTAAGTCTAGTCATCTTTTGGCAAAGTTTACCTTCGCGTTAACCATCGAGCTCGCGTATCATCTGCTCTGGAAAGAACCACGCTGAGGCCGCACAGACCGGACAAGTTGAGCGCAGCTACGCACAAGAGCCAGATCAAAGCAAGTACTTTCTTATATCGCAACTAAAATTGCTGTTTAAGGTTGTCTAGGCTATTCCATGTTTGTGAAATCATTCAATGACTTGGGGTCTCTTGCAAAGTTAACTGTTTGAAATTGCCACGCTGAGATTGCTTTTCACTTTCACTTTCTCTCCCTCTCTCTCTCTCTCTCTCTCTTTATCTCTCTCTCTCATTTATCTCATTATTATTCTTGTTCATTTACCTTGTTTAAATTGTATTTTCGTTTTGCTATATACTCATATTTACTCCGTGTGAATTGTAGTTATGTACTCTTTAGTCTGTTTTATTAAATCCTATAATTTGCTTGAATTGAATTGTTTTATTGCTCATTGAGATCGAAGTCCCTGAATCGTGTGATCTACGCTACGAGCTTTGTTTTATATGAATTAATTTTCAGTAATCTTAGTAGTACAGACACAGAAAATATTGTTTTTTCCTGATCAGAAGATTAATATTTCTTGGAGTTTGTAAGAAGGGTATTTTTATTGAATTTTGATAAGGAAGTCTAGCTTCCAGTTCGCTGGACGAACAGATTGTCTAGAGTAACTTAAATTAATTCTAGTAAAGGTTACCTTTAAATGATTAAATATTCCCTCTTTGGGTAATTTAATATTTGTAAGCAATAAGCACGTTATATTCATAGACTCATGAATATTCACTTCATTTGAGTTAATTATTCCCCAGAAAGTGATTGTTGCTACATTAAATGGTGGAGTTAAATTTGGGCAGCGTTCAAACTTTGTTTTTGTGAGCAATATTCATTTTCATTTTCATGAGCATTTTTGGATGTTAATATTATGTATGCGCATTTTTGAATTGTGAGTTAAGTCGCGCTTCGAGCGAACTCATTTGGCACAAAGGCAACTGTTCAGCACAGCAGCCTAACAGTTTCTAAAAATACCTATAGTCACTGTTATTTTAATAAAAATAAACTGCAGTAAATGTTAAAAGTCTCCTGTCAAGAGAAGACCAACATTTTCATATGAATAATTAAAAGATGAAGAAATCTTTTATTAATTGTAATATGTAAATCTGAACCTGAGCGATGTTCCTCTGATTCAGTTAAAAAGGCCTTGCATATTAAGTATCGTTATTGAATTTCGTGGTGAGCCACAGTGATATTCAAAATTTAAACGATAAAAACTCCTGGTCTAAATTGGCTTAGCTACCCGATTTTAAACCTGAAACATTTAAATCATAAGTGCTGTTTTGTTAAATGTTTATGGGAGGTAAAACAGATGGACAAAATCTGTTATTAACAGTCTTGTGTTGGTTAGAGAAAAGCTCCGGCCTCACGCGCTGTTTAATTTAGCACCTCAAGGGTCATAAAACCTTTGTCTGTTTGTGAGTTGCGATTTTGATGCAGAGAATCAGCGCTGATGAGCGCACAGAGATTAGATCATAGTGTAACTGACTGTCATTCCGCTATCTAAACACCAGAGGGAATTTTAGACGTTTCAAGTTGCCCTGTCTTCTGATTCCAGCTTGCATGAGTGCCATCTCTGGCCGTTTCAGATAAGGCTCTCGAATTACTAACCTCTATTTCTCTCTGTGATTTATTGAATTAGCTGTCTAAATTATCAATAATTATTTGCATTAACAGCTTTGCTCGTGCGAATATTATTTCAGCATTAGACAATTTTTGCCTGTTTTTGTTCACATTTACTTTGAATTTGGTTCAAACATGATTTGAATTAGAATTTAATTGTTTAATAGTGCAAATTAAGTGTCTCAGCCCAACCACTGATTAACCCATTTAGAAGGGAGCAAGCCATCTAGTGGCAGTAACCTGTTAAGTCAGTTCACAGCTTGCATCTCTCTGATCTCTTTCTTTTCGGTTCTGTTTTGAATTGCTTCATCTACTTTTACCCTTTCTGATTAATTTCATAATTATTAATGATACATTACTGTTATCGTTGGGTATTATAGGGCATTTATTCCGATTTTTCCAATTAATTCTTCTCACCTGCTTATTTTAAATTTAGATTTAAACCAGTTTTGAATTTTTAATTTGAATTAAGTTTTCTGCCCACCAGGTTAAGCCACAGAGAGTGAATACGCCCCTTTGTGGTGAAAACCAGCTTCTTCTTCTCCCGTGCTCATTCCTGTCTTTTGTTATTTATTTTGTTATTATTATTATTTTTTTTTTTATTATTATTATTATTTTTTTTATTTCTTTAATTTTTTTTTTTTATTATTAATTTTTATTATTATTATTTTATTTATTTTTTTTATTTCAGTTTTTATTCAATTTTTTTTTTTATATTCTATATAGCC
The DNA here is from genome assembly GCF_023724105.1 of Carassius gibelio. Lineage (NCBI taxonomy): Eukaryota > Metazoa > Chordata > Actinopteri > Cypriniformes > Cyprinidae > Carassius > Carassius gibelio. The sequence goes on along the minus strand of NC_068413.1, from coordinate 21,206,360 downwards.
CTTTTTGTTGTTTATCTTTCTTCTCTCTTTTGGCTTAGGTTATTTTGATAATTACCATCATTATCATAAGCTTTTGTTTTTGTTTTATCATTATTAGGTAAAGCTGTTACCTCTCATTTCTACATATATATTTACTCAGTTGATGATTAAACAAACCAAACCTTAATTCACTTTAAGTTTCCTTTGTTCATCCTTTGTGTATTTGATTGTAGAACTCCCTTGGTGATTGGACAGTCATCTCAGGTTTCCAGTGAGCAAGGGGGCCAACCGGCGTTAACAACACTGGCCGTGAGTGAAACTCGGTCCCTCTTATCTCTGTTCGTTTGCGGCACGCAGTGGAGACATCAGCAATTTGGCACTCCAACGGTGATCAATCAGTCCAGCCGACACACGACGCAATCTCTGGGACCAGTACCTAAACCGGGGGCTAAATCGGGGCCCACTTTCTTTTCTAAAGAGAGGGTTCTGGGGAACAGCCCAATTTTGTAGTGCTGTCTGGCGGTTGACATCTTGGTGTTGCCGGTTGTGTTAAAAGTCACAAGCTGTTTGAGAGGGCGCAACGTCAGAGTAACGGAGGGCCAGGGACACTGCGGTTGAGTGTTTGGGAGCGCCAGGGAGGCTGACCGTGCCGCTGGATTCCACCAGGTGAACCAAAAGTGATAAAACCTATCCACTTATTATAAGGCGCAGAATATTAGATATTCCCCCTGATATTTATGTTAAGTGTTTGGTCCATTTTCCTCTGTAAGCCACACCCTTTTCCTAGGTCTCTTACTCCCCTAGCCGCACGTGCTGTAGGCCCCTAGCAGAAACTCTTGTGAAAAGCAGCAGGCTTAGTTTTTTTTATTCTCTACCTAACACTTCTAGCGTTCTTATTCATTCCATTTCATTGCAGACCAATTTATTTGGTGTTTTGTTTTCACGGTGCTCTTTCCTATCTTCACCTTTTTGCATGCTGTTGTGATTCTGTTTCTTGCAGTTCACCGAGAGACCCCAAGGAGAGCTAAGTAGTAGAGCGACAACCGAGCAGCCGGTGTCACCAGGTGACCCACGAGGCTATCCCCTGTCAAGTCTCTATTTTGGGCCGACCCTAATTGGACCCGCCTCCCTGTCTAACTGTCTGCATCAGTTAGCCAAAATTCTTATAGACGGCATAGCCGTACGATAGCTCGTTAACCAGAGAACGAACTTGCATTGGCCTCTTTGTGTGTGTGTTGTGCTTCTCTTGTCCGCAGTGAGCCAAGATGTCGCGTGCATCCAGTCCCGCAGTCCCTTGGGATCAGCTAGCGACATGGCTGGAGACGATGACGACCTCCTTCCTGCCAAAGGACACCAGTGACCTGCAGCACTTGAGCCAGGGACAACTGGATACTGAGATGGACCAGCTGATGGCGAACGATCCAACGCAGAGTTACACCCACAAAGAACTTGCCAGGATCACAGGGACCCTAGCTCACCTCCTCATCGCCCAGGCAAGGATCAGCGAAAGGAGCAACCACGACTTGGAGCAGGAAGCCGCGGCTCTGAGACTTCGAGTGGAGGAAGCCCTACAGCATCAGGCCCACACCCAGAGTCGTCTAGATAAGCTACTTCTCGAGACCCAAGACCAGCACGAGAAAGAGAACGCTACAGATCCAGAACTACAGAAAGAAGTGGAAAGACTTCAAAATGCCCTGGAGAATCTTCGTCTGGACACAGACCAAAGAGAACATTTGGAGAGAGAAACCCGAGAGAGACTCGAGGCAAAGCTCTGACAAGGTGACGCTCTCCTTGAAAGGGCTGAAATCGAACTGAAAGAAAGAGATGCTAAAGTGAAGGCCTATGAAAATCACCTGGAAATGGCCCGAGCTGAAATCCACGACCTTACACAGCGTAAAGACTCTCTAATAGATGAACTTGACATGGTTCACAGAGAACTGAAACATTCTTATAGCCTGCAACGTGAACAGAAAGAGGAAACACACTCCACAGAGTTTCCCCTGGCCAGTGAACCCCAGCGTGTCAGCCAAGAACTTCGAGCTGGAAAAGGGGGTGAAAGCCTGCTTTTCAAAATGTCACCAGCCAGCCTCCACGAACCCCTGTCAGCAGTGGGGGAAGGAAAACCCTTCCAGAAAGTCCGGGTCACCAGCCACGGACACATAACTCCAAAAGAACTGGACAAGCTGGCTAGAAACATCCCTACGTTCAACCCAGATCCTGCAGGAGGCCACGACATTCACGCTTATTTACAAGATATAGACTTTCACTTGCAAACTGTCACCAACGTAACCACTTGGGACAAATTGTACCTGCTCAGAATTACGTCCAGTCGTGAGGTACGCAGTTTCTTAGACCGTCAACCAGAGACTGTCAAAATGGACTACCAGCAACTGCGAAAAGCTTTGGTGCGTGAATTCTCTGATCCAGAATCAGACCAAGGGCTAGTAACCGCAATGGACCTCAAGCAAGGTCGACTTGAAACCCCACCAAATTTCTACAACCGACTGCGACGTGCCTACTTCGGAGCGAGGAATGAACCAGGCATGGAGGAAGACGTCAACTTCCGAACTTTGTTTCTGCGAAACCTCCATCCTACTGTCAGCCACCATTTGGGAGTGTTAGCGTGCCCGCGTAGCATGTCAACGCAACAGTTACGTGATTTAGCACATAAGGCCTACACCAAACAAAAGACTGTGTCAGAAAAGACTGTAAAACACCCAACTATTTGCTCTGTCTCTGAGTCCCATTCAGAGTTGACCCTAGAGGGCGCCCAACAGCACCCCAGTTATACACCCATCAACCGAGAGTCAAGACCGTTCCAAGCCAGCAGAGGGCAGCGCGGTCGCGGTGGTGGTGCCCGTCCGAAGCACCAGAACGACCGCTCTGGAATATCCTGGGACCGGCCTCGCCCCTCCCATAACCAAAAGGGGGGGGCCACCTGGGAAGCCGGCCGGCGACCCAGAACTAGCCAACCTCCAGCCTCCAGAACACCAAGCCCAGGGAGGCGGGAGGGGGAACACTCTCGACGTGATACTTGGAAACCCAAGGCTGAGTCCACATCTAAACAGGAAAGTGCAGCCACATCCGAAGCTGCAGAACTTCTGAGAATACTGAGAGAGTTCCTTCAACAGAAACCTCACAAGGAGGACAAGAAGGATAAACCAGACACCGCATGACTAAACCTTATGCCTAAAACCAGCACCACTCCCAACGTCTCCACAACTGAACCAAGCACACAGAACACTGTTTGTCAACCACGAACTATTGAACTAGCTGTTGCCTCATCAAACAATAGCAACACCCACTCAGTCCAGCTGACGTCTGCACCTCCTGACCAAGAAAGCATCATCCCACACACTGAGGTGCCAGAAAGTGCTGTTTTGGTTATCTGTACCCACAACGAAACACACAAAACATACCCTAACTGCTTATCGATCAACACACAAGCCCCAACACCAAAACTCCTGGGGAACCTGATCGAGAAGGGAGTGGCTCGGAAACTCTACCTAACCATCACTTTAGAAAAGGAAATGAGACTCGAAGCCCTTGTGGACACAGGGTCAGACCTCACGTTGATTTCGGCTCAACTATTTGATAAGCTCAAATTTGAAGCTCAGAGACAGAATCGAACTCTAAATTTTCACACTTGCAAGCTGAATGTGCAGTCATACAGCCAAAATGACATCCAGCTCAGAAATGTAGCTCCCATCCACCTGACGATCGGACCTATGAGCCTAGTACATCCTATTTATGTCTCACCAATGAACAATTATTCATTTCTCATCGGGAAAGACCTGCTTGATCGCTTTGAGCCTTTACTAGATTTCAAACAGCTGAAAGTCTGGGCTCAAGTGCGAGAACCTCTTCCCCTCCAACCACACAGGTCGCCGGTGCCAGACGGTCAGGTCACAGAGGTCACGAGAATTCCCACAGAGCCAGACTGTCGGGTCACAGAGGTCACGGGAACCCCAGCAGCCAGCCATAGGTATCCAGCCTCAACAACAAACCAAGGCTCAAGTTCGATCCTCTGTACCTTCAAGGCCACTAAAGACTCTGATACCTACTGCCCCAAGGTCAAAACCGAACTGCAGCTGCATGATATAACAACAACGGACAGTATTCTGGCCATATGGGCAGACAACTCAGCCATTAGTCTGTCACTATACAATGCAATCACTGAGAAGACACCTGACCTCCCTTATGCCAGCAAGCGCACTCGTTTCCCTTTGAACTCACACCCATCCTCAATGGTGTCTGCTAGAGGAATCTGCGCTTTGCATGTGAAATGGAATTATCGGTGCCTGACTCATTATTTCCTGGTCCTTCCGGACCTGCCACACGATGTTTACATTGGAGCAGACCTCTTGATTCGCCTCAAGGCTCATGTGGACACTTTTAATGAAGTTGTATGGGCCCCATTGACTTTGCAGCCACACGTTTCCATCAACCATGACAACCTCATATCCGGGCAGACCATCCCAGAAGTCTGCACTTTAGTCAACGAACAGGAAACGGTGGTACCAGCTTACACCAAAGAGGTCGCTATTCGGCTCAACATGCGATGGGGTCAAACCTTAAACCACACGCTGGGTTTCTTCCAACCCTCACCTGAATGTGTGGAACTCGGACTCACACTGGAAGCCACACCCCTCACTGAAGTGTCATCTCGTGTAGTCTACATCCTGTTCAACAACTGCACGGCAACTGACATCAACATTCCCAAGGCCTACCGGCTGGGATGGCTAGTAAGCCATGACTTTCATGATTTTGAACTTGTACTACCTGTCATTGGTCCCATTCCACCCGCACTGATACCCGAAGGGAGTACAGACAGTACATTGTTCACTGCACCCTTCAAACTCATTGCCATCACATCTGTGATGTCGGTGCCTAAAGACCAAGTGTGCAGAACGGAGCTGACCGAGGACGAACACCTCACAATATACACAGTCTCCCACAAGAACGTCGGTGAGGCTCATGAACCTACTACACCTCTCAATGCCAACCCGACTGATGACACACCGATGGAGGAGCCTTACCCAGGTTTTGAATCTCAAGTGCAGCAAATTCTACAAGACGCTAATGCACTTCAAAGCGATACAGATCGTCAAGGACTCAGACAAGTTCTGTATAAGTTCAAAGAATCCTTTGCCAAAGACTCTCTAGACTGTGGTCTCACCAACCTCCACACGGTGCGCATCCCTACGCACCCTGATGCTCCTCCCACTTTTGTCAGACAGTACAAGATTCCCATCGCCTCACACGAACCAGTGCAGGAGATCATCGAATCTATGCTTGAAAAGGGGGTCATCCGTCCATGCAACAGCACCTACTCAGCCCCCATCTGGCCCGTCCTCAAACCTAACGGCAAATGGCGACCCACCATTGACTACAGGAAACTGAATCAACAGGTGCCGCTGTCACGATGGCCCATGACCCAGCTAGAACAAGAACTACCCCGAATCAGAGGAGCCACAATCTTCTCTACACTTGATGTGGCCTCTGGATTCTGGACCATTCCGGTGCACCCGGAAGACCAACACAAGTTGGCATTCACATTTGGCAACAGACAGTTCACCTTCAACAGGTGTCCGTTCGGCTACGCCAACTCACCAGCTGAATTCAACATCTTTCTGAACAAAGCCTGCCCAGACGCTAGAATGAGAGGCAACCTGATCTATGTAGACGATGTTCTCATGAAGAGCACAACGGTGGCCGACCACCTGAAAGAAATAGACTATGTTTTGAACCAACTATCCACCGCCGGAGCCAAGATCGCCCTCCACAAAGGACAGTGGTGCCGAACTAAGGTTAACTACGTGGGCCTGCTCATCGGATCCCAAGGCATTGAACCTCAGTCAAACCGCATTCATGCCATTCAGAACATCAAGCCTCCCACCAACGTCTCTGAGCTGCGGAGTTTTCTAGGGGTATGCAATTACTCTCGACAGTTCATCGAAAACTACTCGGACATTGCCAGACCTCTGACAGCTCTGCTAAAAAAGGACTGCCCTTTCGTCTGGTCAGAGGCTCAAGAACACGCCATGAAAGAACTAAAAAGACATTTATGCACAGCTCCGTGTCTTGCTTACCCCGATCCACAAAAGGAATTCTACCTGGAAGCTGGGTTCTCCAACCAATGTCTCAGTGCTGGCCTGTACCAACGGCATGATCAAGACAAGAAAGTAGTTGCCTATGCCAGCAAGACACTGCTTCCACCAGAGTGTAAGTTCTCAGACTGTGAAAAAGCTCTGCTCTGCACTGTATGGGCCATTCAGCGATTCTCCAATTACATTGGGGCACAGAAAGTTATCATAGAGACTTGCCACCAGCCAGTAATGTTCCTCAACAGCCAGCGAATCCGAGATGGCGTGGTCACCAATTCACGCATAGCCACATGGTTAATGGCTCTCCAAGGACGCAATGTTGAGGCACGGTATGCACAGAATCACAAGTCTGCACTGGGCAATGGCCTGGCCGCATGCCAAAACTGTTCTGATAACATATCTGCAGAAGAAATGGCCGTGCAAGAACCCCAACAGCAACAACCGACCTGTCACTGGTACTTTGAAGAGAATGCGTGTCAGGGCATGCTCACAGCCTACGTCGATGGATGCTCCTACAACCACGATGGCATCCTCAAGGCAGGTGCAGGAGTGCTGTGGGTCAACGACCAGCCATGTTCCCCACAACACTTCAAGTTAGGTCCCCAGTCATCACAATATGCAGAAATAGCAGCCATTCTCATAACTCTGCAGATCGCATCAGCCCATGACATCAGAGAAATCCTCATCTGTACAGACTCTAACTATGCCAGACTCAGTTTTGTGTGCCACCTTACCGGCTGGAAACAGAATGGTTTCAAAACGGCAAACAACAAGCCAGTCAAACACCAACACCTGTTCCAAGAATGTGATAACATCACCGAAATGCACAATATGACTGTGTACTGGAAGAAGGTAAAAGGACACTCTAAGCTACCAGGGCTGGACAAAGATTTAAATGATAAAACCGACGCCCTCGCCAAAACAGGCGCACTACACGGGGAGGTGTGGTCACCCCCAGAACCCACACCCAGCCCCGATGTTGCAGTATTAACCCGCAGCAAACGACCTTCACCTGTGGCAGTGCCCGCCTCACAGTCGCTATCGCTAACTCCGCAGATCTCCAACAACGACATTGCGGATATGCAAGCCTCTGACACTGCCATAAAGACAATTCTTAACCACCTCTCGGACCCCTCCAACCACCCTATCACTGAAGCTGAGCTCAATGATGACTCGTGCCTCCGACACCTGTATAACACCAGACACATGCTACGTGTACAAGACGACATTCTGTGGTTTGCACCTGATGACAGCACATCGCCACGGCTCGTGGTGCCACGATGCCAAAAGGGGGTAATGCTAATGTACGCCCACGACACACCATGTGCTGGACACCACGGTGCCAGAGCCACGTATGACACACTGAGACAGGTGGCATTCTGGCCCGGCATGCAACAAGATGTGGCAGAGTACGTCAGAGAATGTCTTGTGTGCTGCCAGTTCACACCAGCAAACCCAAACCACAGAGCCCCACTGCAACGCAGAGGGATCACGTTCCCGTGGTCAGACCTCCAAATCGACTGGGTAGGGCCCCTGCCCAGATCAACAAGAGGCAACAAGTACTTCCTCACGGTGGTGTGCCAGTTTACCAAGTGGGTAGAGTGTCTGCCAGCACCCAATGACACTGCCCAAACCACTGCATACCTCCTGATGAACCATATCTTCTCCCGGTTCGGATTGCCACTGAGAGTCAACTCAGACAGAGGTACCCACTTCACGGCCGAGATCATGCAACAGATCTGGAAATGCCTAGGGGTACAAGCTAAACTACACATCAGCCACCATCCAATTGCATCCGGCCAGGTAGAGAGATCGAACCGAGCGGTGGTCGCCATGCTGAAAAAGTATGTGTCTGCTAATCAGAAAGACTGGGATGTGAAACTACCCCTTGTGTTGATGGCCATCAGAGCCACCCCACAGGAATCAACACGGGTGTCCCCTTTTGAACTCATGACTGGGCGGCAGATGACCCTGCCACTACACTTGCTGTATCAACCAGGAGACTCCAACCTTGTCACTGCTTACACCACATTCCAGTACCTTGACGAGCTCCATAGACACTTGAAAACAACGTTTGCTTTTGCCCAGCAACACCTGCAAAAAAGCGCTGAAGGCCAGAAAGCATACTATGATCGGAAAGCGTCACACCAGGAACTGAATGTGGGCGACAGGGTCTTGTATTACCGCTTCACCCCGCCAACTCAGACAGGCCCCCAGCGGCTGTCAAAGAAATTCCTGCCACACTGGACGGGACCTCATGAGATTATGAACAAACTCTCCCCAGTTGCGTACCAAATCCAGCTAAGTCGGGGATCAAGAGAACCAGTTCTAAAAAGGGTCCACCGTAACCAGATTAAGAGACATGTGGCCACTAGCAGAGAAAGACAGGGAGGGGCCAATGCAAGCTAAACACCAACCGCCGCCATCGAAGCGAAAAGACTGTCCCATCCAACCCGGGACAAACCTCACTGACCTGTTCCCTCTCTCTCTTTTCCCTTTTCCTCCCCATCTCTCTCTCTCTCTCTGGCCTGTAACAGGATGCTGCTGTGGATTCTCATCCTGTGCCTCCAGTCAACCAGAGGCCAGCCGTCATCAGACATTATCACACCAGGTCCTGCCTCGGGCATTGTATTGAGAGAGCAACCGGGACTCCTGATCACGAATTGTCGGACGTACACCCAGAAAGTATACGTTCGACTCGACCCCCGCAACGTCTACAGAGCACACTACCCCCGCGCAGTAGCCCAGTACAGCTGGGCCGGTGCCCGTTGGACAGAGGATTCCCTCCAGCACGCCGAGGCCGATGTCAAGCACATGCTCAACCAACTTGAGAAGATGACTGTTACCCAGGCGGAACTAGGTGGACACAACCGCCGCCCCAAACGTTTCCTGGGAGCGCTGCTCGGAGCCGCCGCTGCTGTGGGAACTCTGTTCAACATTGGTATGTCCAGTGTCAATGCAGTAAATATAGCCACTGTGAGACGGCATGTGGCTGAAATTCAGACGGAACTTCCACAGCTAAAAGAGCAACTCACTACACAGAGTGCATCCTTGCAAACCATTGGAAAGACTTTGAAAGGAACGGTGGTCATTCTCAACACCCACAGCGTGCTTTTGAACCAGACCATGAACTCCATGAAACAGCTGTTCACTGTGTTCCAGAATGACTTTGCCCAAACGCAGCTGGTCACAGCATTAATGACTGACATGCTACGGGAAGTGAGTTCTTCCATCGACAGTCTAGCCATGGGAAGAATTCCACCATACCTGATACCCCTAAGCTTGGTGCAAAATGTGCTGGCTTCCGCCATCACCACACCCACTGATCCCATGCAAATCCACCTTGCCTACTCTCTAGGTAGTGCTATTCCCCTTTACGTGGATCCTGAGCAGAAGGAGATGAGTTTCCTCCTGAACTTACCCATCATAGAGTCAAGCCGAATCTACAGACTCAAAGACATTGTTAATGTGGGGTTCTGGAAGGATAACACTCATATCAAGATACGTACCCCTGAGGTGGTGGCGTACCATGACAGCAACACCCAGCTGTACTTAGCCCCAAACCTGCACATGTGCACCCTAACTAAAGACATTCACTACCTCTGCCCCAGCAAGCCATTTCTCAGAGACAATACTGATGGAATCTGCGGGTTGCAACCCATGATCAGCGACACGCGTTGCCCTGCCGATGCCCAGCCTCGCAGCCACGTCACCGAGACGCAAGCTGAGATTGTAGGTGATAGATGGCTCGTTAACACTCCAGTACGTACCGCTACACTGACCTACGACCAGCATGACACAGCCACCCGTGTCAATCTGCTCGACCAGAGCATGTGGATTCAAGTCCCACGAGGGGCCATCCTCCACCTCGACGATCTGGCCTTATACCATCTTCCGAGTGAAGAGTACCAATCAGAACTAGAAATCCCATCCTTCTTCAAGAACTACAACTTCACCCTAGGTCCGGAGTTGGAACTGTGGATTGAAAAAGGCGGGCCTCAGCTCATTGACATTGCTCCCGTCGACGCAGCCCTCCAAGCCTTGTCTCGATTGCCCATCCTGAACACCTCACCTGTTGTCCAAGCCTGGACTGCAGCTGACACAGCACTGTGCATCTCCATGGTCGTCGGCCACACCCTGACCCTTGGCGTGGCCTTAGTCCTATACAGGAAACTCAACGAGATGCGAATCTCTGCAGCTAAACTCAAGACAACTAGGATTGGAAGTCTCTGATGGAAACCCCGAAGGGAAGGTAACACACCAGAGACGGATAAGGACCTCATCGAGTTGAGTCCTCAGCCCTAACAAACACCTGCTACCCGACTGTCAGGATTCACCTGCCATCCGACCATGGTGGTGGGTGTTGTCCGATAATGACCACAGGGCATCATCCGACCACAAAGGGGGAATGTAACACCAATGAGCGGATGGTATTCAACCATCTGTTCCATGTTAATGAATCCTGACCCTGTTGACACATTCTACACTCAAAGACCAGAACGTGAGTTAAAGAAAAAACAAGGACTTTCGTTTTACAACCCTCTTACAACATAACTCACCACCCTGGGCGCCGCCATGACGGCAATGTCCTGGCGAGGATGAGAGTTATAACACCTTGGAGACTATCCAGAGATGCGATATCGAACTTCAAAAGGGGAGACAAACACCCCCCCCTTTCTGATCGCACATTCCAGTGAAACAGACGCACACGCAGTCATGAGACGCACACACACTCAAAAACAGGCACAAGCATTTTTGCTGGCCCATGGACCTTCTTTTACTAAAACTACCTCTAAATGTATTTTAATGTCTCCCTTTTTGTGCTCAAATGTATGTATGCGGCATAGTGGAGTATATGAATGTTACTGTGTGTTTAATGCAAACTTTAGATGCATTTAGTTAATAGTAAGTCTGTATCTTTGGATACGGGACTGGTAAAATCATAGTTTTTAGTGTCGGGATAATCGTAAAAACACGACTGTAACGAATCTTGATAGCAAATTACAAAAAGATGCATTGTTTCAGAGGAACGATCTTGCTTAAGAAAAATGTTTAACTTTGACATCGCCATAAATTAGACCAGTGGGCGGAGATCAGCAAACAAAGAAGATTTTTCCCGCCTTAGTTTGTTTACACTTCATTGGCTCATACTAAAAAAATAGGTGTAAACCTAGAGTTACTTAAAAGCTCAGGGAAACCTGTATTCTGGGCATTCCGCCAGAGAGAAAAGAGGATTCCCAGCTTTGCAACCGGACTTCAAGAAGTTCTCCGTTATTCTTCTTTACTTTTCGTTTCATTCTAAGTTTTCTTTATTGTCTGCTGATATTTGACTTCGTTCAATTGCCTTCACGAGCCAAACGAACTTAAGTCTAGTCATCTTTTGGCAAAGTTTACCTTCGCGTTAACCATCGAGCTCGCGTATCATCTGCTCTGGAAAGAACCACGCTGAGGCCGCACAGACCGGACAAGTTGAGCGCAGCTACGCACAAGAGCCAGATCAAAGCAAGTACTTTCTTATATCGCAACTAAAATTGCTGTTTAAGGTTGTCTAGGCTATTCCATGTTTGTGAAATCATTCAATGACTTGGGGTCTCTTGCAAAGTTAACTGTTTGAAATTGCCACGCTGAGATTGCTTTTCACTTTCACTTTCTCTCCCTCTCTCTCTCTCTCTCTCTCTTTATCTCTCTCTCTCATTTATCTCATTATTATTCTTGTTCATTTACCTTGTTTAAATTGTATTTTCGTTTTGCTATATACTCATATTTACTCCGTGTGAATTGTAGTTATGTACTCTTTAGTCTGTTTTATTAAATCCTATAATTTGCTTGAATTGAATTGTTTTATTGCTCATTGAGATCGAAGTCCCTGAATCGTGTGATCTACGCTACGAGCTTTGTTTTATATGAATTAATTTTCAGTAATCTTAGTAGTACAGACACAGAAAATATTGTTTTTTCCTGATCAGAAGATTAATATTTCTTGGAGTTTGTAAGAAGGGTATTTTTATTGAATTTTGATAAGGAAGTCTAGCTTCCAGTTCGCTGGACGAACAGATTGTCTAGAGTAACTTAAATTAATTCTAGTAAAGGTTACCTTTAAATGATTAAATATTCCCTCTTTGGGTAATTTAATATTTGTAAGCAATAAGCACGTTATATTCATAGACTCATGAATATTCACTTCATTTGAGTTAATTATTCCCCAGAAAGTGATTGTTGCTACAATATATATATATATATATATATATATATATATATATATATATATATATATATATATAAAATGAAGTTAATATTAACATTTTATTTTTAAGTTTATTATAAAATAATTGTATTTACATTTAATACTGACGTTTTATCTATTTATTTATTATAATAGTACAATAACACTTTTATTTTTTTTTTAACACTATTATTTTGTTTATTATTTTATTTAAAAAAATACAAAATAAATTGCAATCATATTTTCACAGTTATATATATATATATATATATATATATATATACACACACACACAAGGAAACCATTGACTCACTCTTGCGTTCATCCATCTTCCATACATTAGCCGTGGCTGCCCTTAAGGCCAGGCTCAAAGGGACATCACCTCCGAAAACTTTGTCACCTAGACGCCCATCAAGACAAGACCATGGGAACCAGAGGATAATGACACACTATTTCCCTGTTTAATACTTAAAGGGGGGGGGGGGGGTGAAATGCTCATTTTCACTCAATATCCTGTTAATCTTGAGTACCTATAGAGTAGTACTGCATCCTTCATAACTCCAAAATGTCTTTCGTTTTATTACATTCATAAGACAAAGATAGTCTGTACCAATTTTTCCCAGAAAAACACGACCGGCTGGAGGTGTGACGTGTGGGCGGAGCTAAAGAATCACGAGCGCCAGTAGGCTTTTGCGTTGAGAGCGTTTGGAAGCTGTGACATTACCGTGAGGAAAAAAACCAACCAAAACAAACCATGGCTAGCAGTCAGATTCAGCGTATATTTATGATCCAGAATCAGATCCAGAGGCTGAAAATTATCAAGAGCAGCATCAGCAACAACGTCTCTATATGGTATGTACTGAAACTGTATATATTTGCTTAGTGGTTTTGGAAAATGACTAAGTTCCACTTTGTCGTCTTTTTTTTTTTTTTTTTTTTTAAGCTGTACATATGCAAAGTGCAGTTTGATGACAACATCGCATGTTGTTTACTTGATGTGCTTACGCGCTGATAGCTAAGTTAACAACACAGAGATATCTGTAGCAGTTTTACTTGTGCAGTTTGATGACAACATCGCATGTTGTTTACTTGATGTGCTTACACGCCGATAGCTAAGTTAACAACACAGAGATATTTGAAGCAGTTTTACTCACCGCATGCGGTTCCAACACACGATTGTGACCCTTTTTCGTTTGGACTGCATTATCCTTAAGAAATAAACAATGTGCAAATCCGGCGTCAAACTGGACCTTGTTTGTAAAACAAGCATCTTCGAAATGCAGGGGAACAAACACAAACACTTGCACAACTCCGTTGATGCTCTGTAAAAATGTATCTCTATATTAGTTTTATTGGATCTGCGTTTGACACAATTGACCACAACATTCTTTTGCATAGACTTGAACACTTTGTTGGCATCAGTGGAAGTGCATTAGCATGGTTTAAATCGGACTTATATGACCGCCATCAGTTCGTAGCAGTGAATGAAGATGTATCATATCGATCACAAGTGCAGTATGGAGTACCTCAAGGCTCAGTACTAGGGCCACTACTCTTCACGCTTTATATGTTACCCTTGGGAGATATCATCAGGAAACATGGTGTTAGCTTTCACTGTTATGCTGATGATACGCAGCTCTATATTTCCTCGCAGCCCGGTGAAACACACCAATTTGAAAAACTAATGGAATGCATAGTCGATATAAAAAATTGGATGACGAGTAATTTATTACTGCTAAATTCAGAAAAAACAGAGGTGTTAATCATAGGGCCTAAAAACTCTGCTTGTAATAACCTAGAACACTGTCTAAGACTTGATGGTTGCTCTGTCAATTCTTCGTCATCAGTTAGGAACCTAGGTGTGCTACTTGATCGCAATCTTTCCTTAGAAAGTCACGTTTCTAGCATTTGTAAAACTGCATTTTTCCATCTCAAAAATATATCTAAATTACGGCCTATGCTCTCAATGTCAAATGCAGAAATGTTAATTCATGCATTTATGACTTCAATGTTAGACTATTGTAATGCTTTATTGGGTGGTTGTTCTGCACGCTTGGTAAACAAACTACAGCTAGTCCAAAATGCAGCAGCAAGAGTTCTTACTAGAACCAGGAAGTATGACCATATTTTCCCGGTCCTGTCCACACTACACTGGCTCCCTATCAAACATCGTATAGATTTTAAAATATTGCTTATTACTTATAAAGCCCTAAATGGTTTAGCACCTCAGTATTTGAATGAGCTCCTTTTACATTATACTCCTCTACGTCCGCTACGTTCTCAAAACTCAGGCAATTTGATAATACCTAGAATATCAAAATCAACTGCGGGCGGCAGATCCTTTTCCTATTTGGCGCCTAAACTCTGGAATAACCTACCTAACATTGTTCGGGAGGCAGACACACTCTTGCAGTTTAAATCTAGATTAAAGACCCATCTCTTTAACCTGGCATACACATAACATACTAATATGCTTTTAATATCCAAATCCGTTAAAGGATTTTTAGGCTGCATTAATTAGGTAAACCGGAACCGGAAACACTTCACATAACACCGTACTTTCTACATCATTAGAAGAATGGCATCTACGCTAATATTTGTCTGTTTCTCTCTTGTTCCGAGGTCACCGTGGCCACCAGATCCAGTCTGTGTCCAGATCAGAGGGTCACTGCAGTCACCCGGATCCAGTACGTATCCAGACCAGATGGTGGATCAGCACCTAGAAAGGACCTCTACTGCCCTGAAAGACAGCGGAGACCAGGACAACTAGAGCCCCAGATACAGATCCCCTGTAAAGACCTTGTCTCAGAGGACCACCAGGACAAGACCACAGGAAACAGATGATTTTTCTGCACAATCTGACTTTGCTGCAGCCTGGAATTGAACTACTGGTTTCGTCTGGTCAGAGGAGAACTGGCCCCCCAACTGAGCCTGGTTTCTCCCAAGGTTTTTTTCTCCATTCTGTCACCGATGGAGTTTCGGTTCCTTGCCGCTGTCGCCTCTGGCTTGCTTAGTTGGGGTCACTTCATCTACAGCGATATCATTGACTTGATTGCAAATAAAAACAGACACTATTTAAACTGAACAGAGATGACATAACTGAATTCAATGATGAACTGCCTTTAACTATCATTTTGCATTATTGAGACACTGTTTTCCAAATGAATGTTGTTTAGTGCTTTGACGCAATGTATTTTTTTTAAAGCACTATATAAATAAAGGTGATTGATTGATTGATTGATTGATAAAAATAAACTCCATCCACTGGTCCCTTAATGCTGTTTCTCTTTTGGTAATCTGTGCAGGGTTGTCTTGCCCTGGCAACCAAAAACACACTCCTTTTGTGACATTTCGCGACGCTCTCGCTCTGATCAGTGAACGTCTGTTGTGCTCTCAGTGCTCTGCTATACGGGAGCGTGCGCTCTTCCGGCAGAAGTGCCCTTAGGACCCATATAAGGAAATTCCGCTCCATCTAATGTCACACAGAGCCATACTCGAAAAAAACTTTCCGAAACTTGTGACAAACGGAAAGAGTATTTTTGAAACAGAAATACTACTTCAAACATACAACTTAATTTTTTAAACTTTGTGGAAATCCAACTCTTTAACAGTGTACAAAACTCAGTATGCATGAAATAGCATTTCACCCCCCCTTTAAAAGCTGCTTTCTTACAATCTGCATTGTAAAAAAAAAAAAACACTATATAAATAATGGTGACATTACTTGACTTTTGCAGTTCATTTTAAGCAAATCGTGCCACTTGGCCTATCTAAATGAATGGGCAGAGAGTCAGAACTGCACTTTCACTGGTCACCGGGACATAATAACTGCATGTAAAGAAACAGCAGTAAAATATGATAAAAATCGCTGAATATCCAGAATGCCGGTGTTGTGCCAAGCACTTAAACAAATGCATATCTGTGGTTGATATTACAGATGATTGGCTTTCCAGCGAGGGGGGCAGGACATGTGCATACAACCGCCATCTTTGCTGTTACGGGTTTTCCTTATATAGTTGTATTTTGGATTGAGGAAGTGGCATGTCTCTTATAAAATTATCTCTGGCAGTTCTTAAAGTGTTTTGAATGGTTGCTAGCATGTTGCTTGGTGGTTTCAAAAGTGTTAGTGTTAGTCAGTATGTTGCTATGAGGTTGTTAAAATATTCTAAGTGGTTATTTGCATGTTGCTAGGTGATTGCCAGTTTTCTAAGTGGTTGTCATTGTGCTGCTTGTGGTTGTTACTGTGTTGCAAATGGTTGTTTGCATGCTAATAGGTGATTACCAGAGTTTTCTAAGTGGTTGTAAGTGTGTTGCTATGCAGTTCTTAAAGTGCTCTGATTGATTGCTGTTATGTTGCTCAGTGGTTGCTAAGCTATTATGAGTGGTTCTCAGTGTGTTTCTATGTGGTTGTTAAAGTTTTCTGAGTTATTGTTAGCATGCTGCTTGTAGTTCACTAATATGTTATGAGTAGTCGCCAGTGTGTTGCTATGCAGTTTTTAAAATGTTCTCATTAAATGTTGTCAAGTTGCTTGGTGATTGTTGAAGGTGTCTGGAGATATTCACTGTGTCCGAAAACGAATAGCTTGTGACTGTATAGTATGTAATAAAAAGTAAGCCAAAAAAAATAGTATGTGCAGATTCATAGTATTTGAAATTCAGTAGATGAAAAGTAACCGAATGACCTACTATTTCTGTCTGGATATTGAAGTGCACAGTTAAAAGATACTTTACTATCCTTTGAGGTCACTAGACAGGATTTATAAATGACAGTGAAGCAACACAACTGACATTGATAGATCTCATGACAGTGATAATTAACATGGTGGATGTAGTACATCCAAATTACTTTAATTTATTAAAACCACATAGAGCGTATTCTACGTAACAGTCATAATAAAAGTACAACTTCAAATGTAGTTAGGAGTGGCTGTTAGCGTGTTCAGAATGCCCTTCTACCAAAGCGGTTTTCTTCACTCATGCCAACAGAAATGGATGAGTATGAAAGGGAATTCATACTTTTGACAGGTAGAATGAGCTCACATAATAAGCAAAACTAATTATGGCAGAATGATAACGGTTCATGCATGTAACAAAGTAATGTTGTTAAAGGTCCCATTTTTCGCGCTTTTTTGAAGCTTCGATTGTGTTTACAGTGTGCAATATAACATGTGTTCATGTTTTGCGTGTAAAAAAACTGTATTTTTCACACAATTCACCTATATGTATACCGCTGTTTTCACTGTCATAAAAACGGGCTGATGACTTCCTTGTTCTATGAGGTCCCTCCTTCAGAAATACGTAACAAGTTCTGATTGTGCCAGCGGTTCCTGTGTTGTGATTGCCAGCAGCTGCGCGCACGCGGCCCTCGTTGGAAACACGATTGGACTCGTTTTGAGAAGCAAGTGGGCAGGAGCATGTGCTGGAGATGTACTTATAATCACAGGAATGTTTTTACTGACGAGATGCGCATGAAAATCGCATTCGTTATTTTGCACAGCCCTAACATCTAGTTAACAAAGCTAAACAGCATTGCCCTTTGTGTAATAAGTTACAGAAACTTAAATGCACCAACTTAAATAATAAAATACACTTACCGGTTGTGGTGCATAAACAACGCCTTCTTCAGACAAAGAGGGAACTGCTCCATCTTTCAAGAATAATCTTTGTGCGAATCCGGCATTAAACTGATTGAGATTGAGGAAGTTGTCCTTAGTAGGTTGTCCTCAGCAAAATGTGCTGCACATAGTTTCACATGTGGATTATAATTTTCGGGAACCGAGTTAAACATAAATTGTAACCATTAATCTCCAAGTACAGCGTCCCTGGGAAGCCCAAACAAAGATGATTGGACTCTGAAATGAAAATAACAGTGTTTCAATGACATGAGGACAAACACAAACGCAGCTCTTCCTTCTTCTCCGACGGAGCGCAACAAGACTACGCCCCCCTTTTTGTGAATTCATGTGGGTGGAGGTTAGTGTTTTAGTGACGCCATTACTACAGGAACTAGAGGGTCGTTTTTTGTAGGCAAATTCTGTTAAATAAAATATCTCCACAACAACATTACACACTAACTAAAGTTTAAAACATGGGATCACGAAAAAGGGGACTTTTAATACAGTGAAATTTCAATGTGTTTCCATGTATTTATGTCACAGGATTCTGAGTCATGTAGCAAACAAGGGAATCAGAACAGCTGACTACTAGCAAAAAGTCAGTACCAAATATTTACATTTAAAAAACAAAACCTAGAGAGAGAAAAAAGTGCAGCCTGAACAAAGCCTTAGGTTGAGTCATTTTGAAAACCTTTATTTAAATAAGAATTTGTAATTCTCACAGTTTTTATTTCCTTACCAACAGTAAGCAATGCTTTTTTGTCTGTTTTATTTCTAGAGGGGAAAAAAAAGAAAATTAAATTTCCTCTTAGTTCCATGTATATCCACGTATCAAATTAGATGGTGGCAACGGGTTGATTCAAACCCGTTTATAATAATAGAATGATGGATATGTTTCTTTTTCTAGAGGGTGAATTTCAAACTATGCAAATTAAACTATGCATATAATTTCCCTCTGCATATTTTAGCCTTATCTCGTTTAGCAAACACAGCTAATAAACTTGCAGCATAAATAACAATTGGTCCTGCAAGGAAGGTTAAACAGAGAGGCCAAGCCCTCTGCCATTAACACATCACATACATTCTGAGAGAGAGACAGAGAGAGGGATTATAGTTGAGTAGTTCAAAGTACATTTATGCATTTGGCAGACGTTTGTAAATCAACTAGCAGTGGATTCAAGGTATACATATTATTAGTTCATGCATTCCCTGGGCATCGAACCATTGACCTTATGGTTGCTAACAGTATACTCTACTGTTAAAGCTACACTGGTGAATTTCATTGAAAACATCTTTCAAATAAGCATGTATTAGGCTAGTAAGCCTTTACCTAGCAACCACGCAGAATACCCTGTCCACCAGCAACCTAGAATTGTGTTGGCAAGTACTGCACGGAAAACATTCTTCGGAAAAAAGTAAATCTTCCTATCAGTGTAATATATGCGTTGGACTGGAATTGAATTGTGGAAGGTCTCAACAGACTTGATGAGCTGTAGAGACCCAGCATAGCTGATGATGTATTGCACAGGTGTTGCCACATTTGCCAACAGGAAACAGAAGACAGATGGCTGTATACTCTGTGTATGCTATAGCTACTGTAGAAACTGTAGTTTTAATAATTTTCCTTTGTGAAGGTTTGCAATATTTATCATATACACAGATCAAATATGTAGATCCAGGTACAGTACATAATTTAATTTCAGTAACTGACATTTAAATCCTCTTGGACCCAGTGCAGCTTTTTTTTCTGTTGGATTCGAAGGATCAAGACAGAAAAAGAAGATGATAAATCCTTGTCTTCAATTTCTTTATAAATTGAGAGAGTGAGATTATATAGAAAATTGTCCGGGTTAGTGCGACATTCCTTTTGAAATTGAGAATTCCTGTTGGAATGAATGAATCATCTGATGAGTATTTTATACTTTAGATTAGGGGATGCAGAAATCTTCATAAATGATTTATTCATGATTTACACAACAGGTTTTGAATATTTTGTAGTGTGTATTGCAATATAAGGGCATATCAAAACCTCTAGTTGGTACTATTCATACTTGGCAAACATTCTTATAAAGTTAGAAAAGATTCTTAGAACAACATTCTTAGAATATCTTTATGATATTATTTATACTTGATATACATTCTAAGAAACATTTTTCTGATGTTTAAGTTATGACTAATCCTAACTGGACATTTAAATGATTATATAATAATAATGATAATAATAATAATAATAATAATAATAATAATAATAATAATAATAATAATAACAATAAGCATTTAAATAGCATTATATTTTGTGAAAACTAAAATTATTAGAATGTTTAATAAACATTTTTGTCAATTTTAAATAACATCACAACAACAACAAAAACTGGATGTTTCTGCATTTTAGAAATATTTCTCAACAATGTTCCAATGTTTTTATAAGCTAAATGGGTTACCTGGGGAAATGGACCATGAGTCCAGTTCAGAAATGATATAAAATCAGGCCACAGATAGTCTGCACTGTGATTAGGCTGCCAAAGAGGATGAATGTTGTTTTTGTGCCCTCTGTATTTATTTTTCCCTGACTTCTAGACATTTAGACATATGTTGTTTAAGTCAGTGTGGGAAAGCTGAAAACTACA
Source organism: Carassius gibelio (assembly GCF_023724105.1). NCBI lineage: Eukaryota > Metazoa > Chordata > Actinopteri > Cypriniformes > Cyprinidae > Carassius > Carassius gibelio. The sequence goes on along the minus strand of NC_068413.1, from coordinate 21,185,809 downwards.
GGGGTCTTTCTTTCAACTTCCCTCAAAATCCCACAGCAAGATTACAAGGTCGAGGTGTCAGTTGCTTTTCTTTAGATAAAGTGCAATTCAACTGTCATCTAGTGATTATGATAGTCTATTGACAACCCAGTTTGTTTATTGTAGGTGTCACATAGGAAATATATTTAAGAAAATCTTATTTCCCACTGTTTTGAGTGTGAATTTGTGGCTCTTCAAGTGCCTTATTTTACAAAATATTATACATAGTTCTTAATGTGATGGCTGTTCCAAACGGTAGTTGTCATGATTACGCTGTTACAACCCTGGCTCTAGGAAAGCAACATCAAGGACACAAAATAAGTTTACCAAATAAAATAAGGTTTATTAAATAACAAAAAGAAGAAAGAAGGGACTTTGACAAACAAGCCCATCTACTGCCAAGCTGGCTGCAGCATCAGAGAGAGAGAGTGAGAACATGTGTCCTGGTGTTTAAAATGGCTCCTTTACGTGGATCCTGCCAGTAGCATCTCTCCAGATCTCGATAGCTTGTCTATATTCAGGCTCAGAAGACAGACATACAAAATCATCCATTAAGAATGGTGATGAGCCAGATAACTCACCATTCTTGCATTCCACTTACTCAGATGGAACATCTGCAAGTGTAGATGACAGAGGTAGTCTTGAGACTGGAGAACTTACAAATGCTACAGTTTTCATAGATGTCTGCTTCCTACTTATAACAAGACAGTCTTCAACAAGATGACCCGGTCTTTTACAATAAGAACAGACCCTTTCTGAAAATGAACTGTCACTAGCCAACTTCTTAGCAGGAGATGAAGCAGGAAACTTTCCAAATCGAACCTATTGTTCTGGTCCTTACCCTGCGACCCTGCCTGTTTGTCACCGAAATTTACCTTAGAGCTTGCTCTAAAGTTACCACCTTCTGCTCGTTCAAATAAACAGACACAACCTCAGGCAGACAGTTTTTAAACTCTTCAAGCTAAATAAGTTGTCTAAGGTTCTCCTTACTTTCCACCCTCTGAGATGTACACCACTGATCAAACAGACTCTCTTTCTGCTTTGCAAACTTAACATAAGTGTGATGAGAAAGTTTAACAACTTCTAAAGCACTGTTGGTAAGCTTCAGAAGCTAGCTCATATGCCTTTAGTATAGCTGCTTTAACCCCATCTTAATCAGTTCTCTTCTCAAGGATCAGAGCAGAGTAAGCTTCCTGAGCCTTACCTACCAAAACATTTTGTAAAAGTAAAGTGTAACCTAGGTTACTATAGCCCATATCAACCCAATATAAAATAATAATAATAATAATAATAATAATAATAATAATAATAATAATAATTAGAGAAAAGGAATTTAAAATTCACATATAAACAAATGTATTGATTTATTTTACTGTTTAAAAAGTTTAATATGGTTGAACGAATGTAGTCACGAATTGAAAAAATTATTAAATTAAACAATTAGGAATAGCTCCGCCTATAGGGTCTTGCGTCATCTCTAGTGCTGAGCAGAGGTGAACAGTCTCTCATCACAGAGTGAAGTGAAATGACCGCTTGAGCAGTGATGCATGTCAATCACATTTCTAAAGTCAAGAAATTAAGTGGGGAATACTAGATTAATTATTGAAATGCAAGAAAATGTTATTTAAATAGTTTTAATTGCGTTTGTATTGACTGAGGATTAAGTAAGAAGTTGAGCTGATTCGTCTGACAAAACTGCAGATTCGTTTGATACATCGAGATCATTTCTGATCGTTGTTGATTTATTCTTGGTAAGTAAGCTCAAATCTCCTTATTTAGTTATGATTTGTGCATTTTCAGTCTTTTGTGGAGTCAAGTGTTCTAAAAGTCCTTTTAGGCCATCTTGGCAACGCCTCCGGGCAGCTATTTCAGACTAACAAGACCAGGCTCCTATCTAAATGAATGGGCATAGAGTCAGGACTGCACTTTCACGGGTCACCGGGACATAAAAATGAAACACTGTGATGACTTTGCCCCAAAATAAGGTTTCAAACACCTTTTTCCCCACAGGTTATACTTTTACTACGCATGCACAAGGAACCAGACGATAGGCTTAAATGTTTCTTGGCTTGACTGTTAAAAGCAGATCATTGGCTTTCCAGCGGGAGGGGCGGGACATGTGCTTACAACCGCCATCTTTGCCGTTATGGGTTTTCCTTATATAGTTGTATTGAGGATTGAGGAAGTGGCATGTCTCTTATAAATTGTCTCTGGTGTTCTTAAATGATACTGCGATGTCTGTTTCTTGTGAAACATGTTGAAAAATGAGTTCATATGTGAATTTATCACTTAAATTAGCTGTTGATTTGCAGTTTAAAAGCATTTGTTGGTTTTCAATCTTTGAGTGTGTTGAGTGTAACGTTGCGCATGGAGTTTTTGCTAACTAGTGATTGTGTCGTTCTTGAACGATTCGTTCATTTTAAACAAATCTTTAATGTGACTCGGGAAGATCGAGTCGTCTCGGGGAGTGATTCACTCAGTCGCGCATGCACAATATTCTGTAGGTTCTGTTCTGCTAGTACACTGTAAAACATTTCACGTTGTTTAAACTTCTAAACGAATGTTCACCTGCTGTCTTAATGTGAGTTAACTCAACTTGTAATACTCTTTGTCTCAACTCAAGAAGTTAAGTTTTACAATTGATTAAACTAATGGTCATTTGTTGTTTCAACTTGATGCTCTGAGTTAAAACAACTTACTATGTTACATTTTCAGTTCAAGAAAACTCAAATCAGGTCATAATAAATAGAATTGTAACTGGTCTGCTCAAAAATTAAAAAAATCTATGAAAATAAATGAAAGTAATGTTGTACAAGCTTTAACATTGGTTTGAGAATACAAATTCTTGTAAGAAAACAGGTTTTAAAAAGCCATTTAAGAACACAAGTGCTTAAATATCAATTTCATCAAAACATCAAAGTTTCTCTAATAATATACAGAACTAGAAGAAAGGTAGATGGGTGGTATAAAAGAGGTATAGAAAATGCAAATGAGGGTGAAAGAAAAAGGCATGAATTGGGGAAAAATGAGGCGTGGCAGGCCGTGTGTAATGATACAAAATAACGGCTCATCAATCACTTTAAAGATTGTAAGTGTTCTCTATATAAACAAGTACATGTAGCTTTTTGACCTTTGAATGATTTGCACAATACATGGTCATTGACTGTGTTGAACAATATTCATGTTGTAAACTCTAACTAAAAGCAATAAGAATACACATGTAAAATTGGTCTATTTCCAATGAATGCTTTTAATTATAGTAAATACTTGACCAACATTCAGCATTTGAGATTAAAAAAAAAAAAAGCAACTTTAATATTGTTATATCTGAACATGATATTATTGATGACATGTTTAGGCATGATATATAGTATAGTACTTTGACAGTCAAAAAAGCATTTTAGCTTAAATTACTGATTCTGGGATAAAATAATAATTGTAATCAAAAGCTGATTTACTTTCTGCCTACACATACTGCTCTACAGTGATTTCACTATCATCAGTACATTAACAAGACTTAAATATTTTCTTACATCACACATCTTGATTATCTCAGAAGTCTCCTCTGAAAGGAAGCGTAGAAGGCCAAGTAGGGCAGCATACTGAGTGACTCCAATATATATATTAGAACACTTATATTAGTGCAACCTGATCAAATTGAGTTCATTTTGAGTTCATCAATCAAACCAAACAAGCAACAGCTCACTAGTCAGCAGTCACAAATATATTATACTCAGCATTAGTCTACACAAAACTCCACAAAAGGAACATCACACAAAAGCTGCTAGCACACTAAGATCATGGACCACACAAACACAAGTGGCAGAAATATTAACTCCCCTAACTTAAATGCTCTCCTCTTACTCCCTCCAAAAAGTGAGCATGGTTGCTCAGCCAAACATAATGCATAAGAAACACCCATGTACCTGCTCAACATTTCCGAACCCCTATCTATCGTCTGAGGTGTACCGGGAACAAGGCAACTTTAACCCCTTTAAGTGCGAACATCGCAGACGGCCCCAGTTTATTATTGTTTCACTTTCACAGCACATTAAACATCACGGTCTTACTTCATCTGGACAAACTGTGCATCAATTGAAAGTTTAAAGACTCTAGTTTCGATATTTGACCAATATTTTGATAAAACATTGTTGCAGTGACAGATATTTAGTGATTTATGTCAGAAGTGCAAAATAATAAATCCGTATTATGCCACATTTTGAATAGAAATTAATCACTAACTAATATTCAGTCACGTCAGCAGCGGTTTATTTGTGTTCACACAGACTCACTGAACAGCGTCAATAAGGATTTATAGACAAAAGATGCATATCTGCGGAGATATATGGATATTTTTACTGATGTTTACTTCATATTTCTTCAGACAGAATCGTCATTTCTATTCATTTTCCACGGATTTACGCGATCTGATGATAAACAGTCTCTCCCAGCGATCTGTGTGTGCGCAGTGGTGTCAGCTCGTGCGGTGTGTGACTCAGACTCTGATTGGGCCTTGCCAAATGTCAATCTTACAGTGTCATATATGGACACCGCCACATCGTGTCACATGCTTCCTGCACACTTCCTGGTAGTTATCTGGCCAAAACAACACTGAAACACCTCTGTACACACGAAATATCCAAATAATAAACCCGCGATTACGATAGTAAAGCTTGGTATGAGAATTTATTGAGATCTGGGGCGTTTTAATAAAAAAAAATCGAAAATGTACATGGGAAATGCTAACTTGTGCAGCGATGAAAAAAGCTACAAATAACATATTTTTACAACAGTAAACGACCAAATTCCATCCCTGATCGCTAAAGGAAGTTATTATAAACACTCGATCGGGGTTTAAAGTGAGTTTTGAGTAAAAGTGTGTTAATAATTTCATAAATTGTCTGCTGTAGCTAGATGCTAACGTTAGCTACAATGCTACTAATAGCAGGTGCTTTTCTTCTTCATAATGCATTTTTGTCTCAATAATTCACGTAAGGTCGTAAGAAAATGTTTTGTTGTATTTTTATAGTAAGACTTTTGATAAATAAGGGCTAAATGCAAAGAGAGACTGAAGTGAGATCGCTGCTTTGTTGCTTTGTAAAGCCTGAAAAACCACAATCAAGGCTAATAAAGGTGGAATAAAAACAAAAGAATAATGATAAAAGAATAATGCGGATAATGTGTCGTACCTGGCGGAGGTGTGAAAGACTCGTTTGGTGAGAACAATACAATCATGAAACGGGCAGTTTTCACAGCCAAACACACATATAAAACACACATCAGTGTTTACATGTGAGATCTTACAGAGATGACAAGGGCCATAAATCAATCTGATTAGCCTTCTCTAAAAACACACATGACATGGCCTTAGAAAATATTTCATAAAATTCACAGTTTTACAGATTCGATTATGACATTTTTTATGAAGTTTTGGAAGACTTGTGGCCTTAGCTACACTGTGTTTTCAAACTCATTTCCTACATCAACAATTTTTTAAATACATTTAAAACATATGTTTTTAATATTTTTATTTTTGTTTTTATGTTTGAGCTTATATATCTCTATTATCATAACAGTCTGAGTGATTCTGATTCCTGAACAGTAAACTTTAAAGTGTCAGCTTTGTGAACAAAGGTTGATTATGTATCTAGTCAGAAAGAATCATGAACAGAAACCTTTTTATTTTGGGTATGTCATTTCTGTCTCCATGCCAAAAAAGGGGGGTTACTAGTAAGGGGTTAAAGGCAAACAACAACAACAGCATTTGTGAAATGCTTACCCCCGAAAGAGAACAAGTCTCCAACCAGAATAACCTCAAAAATAAAAGAGGCAAAATAACAAGAGTGAACCGAAGGATTGAATGTTCAACCCAGCTGGAACGCTCACCCGAAACTAACAAAAATACTCAAACAACCATACTCAACAAAACACAATCCCTCCGGCAAAAAAAAAAAAAAAAAAAATCACAGTCCCAAAGCATGTAAGCAAAATAATTTAATTGTTTAATGTTTAATTTAATGTTATTGCTAGTTGTAATTATTTTAGCTGTAAAATATAACACATTTTGCTTCATACTGCAGATTGGTATTTCTTATATTATTTTAATGTGTTGTCTTAATTATAAACACGCTGGTTTGTAGTTTGTATAAATCGTTTTACCATTTACTGCATTTTGTTATTCTTCTAATCCTTTACCAACAGGAACTAAATAAATTCTTACACTTTCAAAAACAAAAAAAATATATATTTTTAAATTTTATATATTTTTTGAATGGCAGCCATTTTAGTTCACAGCAAAGTCATTACGTTTTAGTTTGTGGTAACTTGTGCTTTTAGGAACAACATGAGGGGTTAATAAAACTTCTATGCAGTAGAAGTACTTCTTGCTTTTTGAAAATGCAGTGCTGACTGTCCATAAGCAGATATAAAAACATGTGGAAGTTTACTCTGTAATTTTAACAAAAGCCTCGGAGCTGTCAAAAGTCCACTGGATGATACAAAACACGTATTTTCACCAAACTCATCATTTAACAACATGCTAATGCCAGATTCTATTGAAATCAATCGTAAAGCCTCCTGCGTGCTTTCTATGATGCACAGAATTGCTACATATGCTCTTATCATGCCCCATTAAAGCTAGGATGTTGCCTTAAATGGCAATTGTGTATGTAGGCAGCAAGCAACTTACAAGGTTTTGGAATAGAGGCATGGTGTAAAATGCCAAATATGTTTACTAACCCTAAACATATGTAGATGCACTTGATCAGGGCTTTATGTGTTGATATCTCAGCACAGGTGGAGATGCACTGATATTGTGTGTGTCGCTCTGAATAGAAAAGTAGCAAAAACCAACTCAATTCATTGGGGATTACAAATGTTGTTGCCATGACAAAAGCTGTGTTGACCTCATTAAATGCCATATACAGTGTGCTTAAAATTCCAGTCGACAGCGTATTACCTGATGCACTTACAAATGAATCCGACGTGAGACTTCCCAGCAGACTTGGATTGACTTCAGCATCTGCAGAGCTCTCAGAGCTAAGCATATATCTTTCCCCTTCTATGACAAAAGCCTGCATCTCACAGGGCCTATATTATTAAGATATTTGTCACTGTGTCAGTGTGTGTTGCTCAGATTGAGTTTACAGTTCTCTGACATGACAAGGAAGATTTTACAGGCTGTTTGCCATGTGCAAGCATTTGGAAAATCCAGAAATGCTTTTTACTTACTCGGATAGCACAAGGAGATGTTATGACTTCATAATCCGAAACCTACATGTACCACTGTACAGGTTTCCAGAAATGTACTTGAGCCTAACTTGCTGGAAGTACATCCACATTTCCACTTAATGAATGCTGAGAGGTGTACTATTACTTCTGTATTTTTCAAAAGATAAAAAATGGGTAATAATATCCCAGAAGGGATCTGAGCCAGTTTGCCAGTTAAGAGACATCTCATAGCAATGTTATATGAAAGTGAAAGTAACATGATATTCAGCCAAGTATGGTGACCCATACTCAGAATTCCTGCTCTGCATTTAACCCATCCAAAGTGTGCACACACACACACTGTGAACACACACCCGGAGCAGTGGGCAGCCATTTATGCTGCGACACCCAGGAAGCAGTTGGGAGTTCGATGCCTTGCTCAAGGGCACCAAAGTCGTGTTATTGCCTGCCCGAGATTCGAACCCACAACCCAGGGGTTAGGAGTCAAACTCTCTAACCACTAGGCCATTTATATATAGTGAAGAGTGTTCTGCTGAATCACTTTGGTCTGTTCACTATAATCTATTTGGGTCTGTATATGATATAAATGTATGGCATGAACTACACAAATTATTCTTTTGATTTAAGTTCTAATTGCATCGTATGTTTAACTGAAGTCATTTTTGTAGTTATTACACACACAAACACACATGCACTTCAAAAAAAAAAAAAAAAAAGTAATCTTTCAAGTTACTTAAAACAAGCTAAATCAATAATTATTTGGTTAGACTGTCATGCCATGATTTCCTTACAATTCACTTATATTTATGTAAAAAACTTTTCTTTTGTTTAATGAATAAGCTTGTTTTCCGTTTACTTTAGTATAACTGTTACAAGTATAACATACCTCTGCTTGGTAAATTAGAATTTCAAATGAATTAAACCATTATCTCTGCAAAGCCTTCATGTGTTCATGTTGATTTACAAAGATAGATCCCCTCATCTCAATGATTCACTGCTTGAACTAATTACAAATAACAAACTGGATGAGCATATGGTGACTTAGTAGCAGAAATGTCACAGGTGCATAATGGCAAGTTTATATAAATGGCGACCTGCAGCAATTCAGCATTAATAGACTGCGGGGAATGAGACCTGTATGTGTCCCTCAGGAATTAAGTCATTTGGATTAAAGCAAGACAGTTTAATTGAACAGCTTCATTTTTGAGGGGCATGTCACGAGGCTAAAGTGACACTTCCAGTTGGCTGTGTCTCTCTTCTGGCCCTGTCTGTTGTCAGGCCACGTTTAAAGGCCTCATATGGAAATGAGGCATTTGTATGGTCTTCCGCTATCTAATGAGCCTGTTAACATTCAGTTGTTCATTATAATTGCTTCATATGCTAACAGAACGAAGGAGCAGGACTCCTAATAATTACTCTCTTTATGAGTCTATGGCTAATCAATTTAAGTGAGGCCTATTAGCTACCCTGCACTGTTGGCAGCTATTGCAATATAAAGGAACCTCTGTCATCCACTTTCAGAGCTCCTGTCTGAAATTTCCTCCCACAATGGCTAAGAGAAAATTGTCATAAAATGGCTTGAATTGCAACAGAAAGAAATCATTTTTCCTGTTTTGCTGGAAATAAAATCCCTGGCAACATTTCCTTATCTTTTATTAACAATGATATGAACGCTTCACATTATGGCTCTGTTCTAAATCTCTGTAAGTTGTCTTGCTGTCTGCTGTCTGTATGGGCAGCATCCAGACCACCGAAAACTACTGATTTGTATTGATGTTGACATCAATTCAACTCACTTAATTTATTTCAGAAGTTAGGCATTAGCACACATGAGTAGTGCACTGTAAATAAAAACTTTAATGAATAAAGACTAAATTATACTGTAATTTATTTTGGTATTAAATGAAAATACGCATTCCTATAACTCATAGAGTGTAAATAACAACAGCATGTGCCACTTTGGATATATATATATATATATATATATATATTATACATTGAATATAATCAAAATATTGTTATGATCATAGTTCCTTTTAGTTCATGTACCATGTTGAATGAGTGAGACGCAGTACAATCTGAGATTTCCTTTTCCAAGAAACATACATACAATGTTGCTTAAAGAGCCACACAGATGGGAAATCAAAAATTACCTGTATTACAGTGTATGATGTAGCTGTCCATCAGTGTAAACAATGTGCAAAGTAATTAAACCAAAAAGTACACAGTTTATAAAGTTGTTGGCATCTTAAGTAAGGAGTCGACTCTGAATCGCTGAAACGAGTCGTTATAGATTTCAAATCTTTTGCCCATCTCTATGTACGTCACTAGGAACACTTTGCATAATAATCTCCGCCTACCGTCTTGGGAGAAACGGAACTCTGACCTGCCCCACCCCCCCACACAGATGCTCTGGTAGGTGTGATAGCATCATGTCGAGGAGACAGTGTGTTTTTAATTGTAAAGGCAAGTTTGTTTTATTTTCACTGCCAAAGAATGAAGATCAGAAGAACCAATAGCTAAAATTCATTTTTTACCACAATAACAGAGCAGTACAACAAATCCCTTTTGTTGTGTTCACAACATTTCACTGATGACTGCTTTTCTAATCTCGGTGAGTACAAGGCTGGATTTTCAAAGCATTTGGCCATGAAAGAGGGTTCATTACCAACTTCATTTAGACCAACAAGCATCTCCGAATCACAATGCGAAGTATGATTATGAAGTTATGTGTTTGTTTTCTCCCAAGCGTCTTATCAGTATGTGAGCTGTCTGCAGCCTGTCTGCGCTGATCTTCATTTACAAACACATCATTAAAATGAAGTGTAACAAGTGCTGCTAACAGATATTCTGTGATAAAGTAATCCATATGAAAACAACACGATTTCCGTTTTTTAACGTCTCCCTTCATTATATCTAATGTGACCACGCCCCCGCGCTGAACGCGCTATTCAGATTTAAACTGAAGCGCGGCTTGAATACACGCACAAAGAAGAAAAAGCAGCGAGACTGTTCAAGTTTTTTATTTTACTGTTTGCTTCGCGATGAGAGGAATAAGACATAATTCACCTCAAAAAGATGCTACCGCATTGTTTACCATGAAGTTGTGTGCGGAACAACCAATCAA